>NC_051154.1:194199642-194244642 GCF_013339745.2 Dermacentor silvarum | reverse complement strand
GGCCGGTGCACTTCGATCCGTGATGTGATGCTACCTTGGCCCACTGCCATAGAATCTAATGGGGACGCTCCCGAGTAAGCCGCGGTGATTCCGACGACACCGCTTTGGTCACGTCGCGCTTGGCAATGGCAATTTCGGCCCAAGTAGCATGCCCTCTCCCCTCACGCAACAGCTGGCAGCAGGTGCCCTCCTTTCTCCAGCCATGCTACGTCGAGGGGCGCTCGTGACGTGACGTCGCAGCCAAGCGGAATTTAAGTGCTGTTTTTCGCTTGTCCTGACCACAAACGCCGGTTTTTCTCGCTCAATGGGCTATTTGATGCTTTCGCATCAAACACGTTTGTGTAGGCAAGATGAGCCCCCGGCTCCTGTCCCCACATTCAATATACGCTTCCGAAGCTCCTGCACTAAGCGCAGTGCGTGTTCGTGCAGGCCACCTGCGCATGCGCCATAGCACGTAGCGCCGGTTGTCATACCAGTGATATTCCAACCGAGTCTACGCTAAAACGTTCCGACAGCAGCGGGATGCTGCAGTCAAATACTCGCGCTCCCGGGAGGCAACGTTTGCCCAGTAAAGCCGCACATGTGCGCGCCTCGCTCTAGTGGATATTTTGTCCCTAAATGGCCTTCCGTAGTGCTGTTGAACCTTTTTCGACGAATATGGCATGCCACGAAGGAGAGACAAGCGAGTGAGTAGGTCTAGTTTGAATAGCTTTAGCAGTGCGGAGCAGTGGGTAAAAGATTGCTGTTGGCCAAGTTTTCATGAGACATGACACAACGCTGACATCGATCAACCGCCCCAAATAGCCGTTGACCGCAACCGTGTTTATGAAAGTAATGACATAGCTATACTCGCGGACAACTTTCTGTGGCAATGAAAGGAAAGGTACAGGCGCGTGGCTACTGGACATGCGTTACCGCGCCAAGTAGACCGGCAGCGTTTGACAGTGCTTTTGGCTGCTCGGAACAGACGCTGAATCGACGCAGCTTTCGCGTTTGCCCTGACGCGGAAGGGAACAGCCGCAAAATAAGTAACTTTTACACTCAGTGGCGTGTTCTGTCTTAATTAACTGTTGCTAATAAGCTATTTATGTTTTCTCTTCCCCAACAAAAACCAACGTCGATTAAAACGCGGGACTCTTTTCAGAAGCGCTCTCAGTTGTGCGCGCTTTGCCTCCGTAGCTTTCCCTTCATAGCCACATAATGTTGTCCGCGAGTATATAGCTCATCCCTATATGAAAATGACATTAACGTGACAATTTATTTGTACGAACAAATGAGCAAAAAGTAAAAACACATTCGCTAGTTATCAGCGGGCCCGACGTCCAGGTTTGCCTTGAGCACCTCGCTGGTCATGGAGTGCCCACAGGACGCCGCGCTATCCGGGTTGCCAAGTCCCAACTCCAGGTACTGGCAGGAACTGGGTAGGCACTGTTCCACGTGCTCCCTAGCGGCAGACGACATGTAGGCACTAGTCGCGGCTAACCACTGCAACCGGGGCGTCATCTGCAGGAGCTTGTTCAAATGCAGCTCCTGTCTCTGGCGTGGCACCTGAGGCAGACGACGTGGGTGAGGCGGAGCGTGCGTTGGTTGCTCAGGAGGCGCCAAACCGTTTGGAACGCCTTCCCATCGAACGCCGTGTGGCCGACGAACAGATACCGGAGGTTGGCGCCCTGAAGGAGCACCACCTGCACTTCCCGGTTGCAGACGGAGATGCGCTCGATGTCCAGGAGGACAAGGTTGGCGATCAGCGGCCTGTTCCTGCAAAGCCAGTGGCGAGGACTGGGTACCAGGCCACGCAGCGAATGAAACTGTTTCAGTAAAGCCGCGTGGAACCACGACAGGAGAAGCAGTTGGCCAGGTCAAGGAACCGCAGGGAGCTGACCGCTGTTTATTGGGGACCGCAACTCCTCGCAAACGTGAAACGGTGATGCGCGAGTTTTGTGTGTGTGGGTCATGTATGGTCAGAAGTGCAATTGTGGAAAGTAGGTGCCCAGTGGGTAGACGGAGGGGGTGTGGAGGGTGTTGCATTTCTTCCTCGTTTTTATAAAGCTTGGGTGAGCAATTTCGGCCAAGTTGGGGTTACGCTTTTGACCTCGTCGCGCATTCTGAGCTACGGTAATATGTTTTATAGAAAGCTTCCATGCCAGCGTAACTGTATTTCAGTAATTGTAACAGCGTGGTTGTGGCGTGCTGTACAGGCAGCGCCGCTACTTGCCAGGTGTAGCCACACCGAAAATGAAGGCGTTTGGTGTGATTGCCGCTTAAATTATGTACTCTTCTAACACATTCTAACTCCTAATTTAAAGAGCTTAACTTATTGAAAATTGCTTTAGTAATTCCGGTTAAAAAGCTGAAGGACTTGGTGTGGATAATCCAGATACCGCGTTTTTCAACGACCGATGACCTTAGGAGTGTTTCGGGATATCACGTGAAATTGCTAAACAGCTCCTCGTGTTGCATATGTATAAAACAAACATTAAAATATTAACACAACGTTACCATTCAAACCGTTACCCACCGCGGTAGCCCAGTAGCGGTTAACGTGCATTGTGTGCACGCTAATAAAGAACCCCAACTGGTCAAAATTTATCCGTATCATCCCAGTACGGCGTGCCTCATCATCAAATCGTGGTTTTGGCACGTAAAACCACTGAACTTAATTTTAATTTCAGATTTTACCCATCTGAGGTGCCACAGCTCAATGTACGCGGCTCAGATTAGCTAGTACCCCGGTTTATATATACTTGCCGTAGCGTGCTAACCTGGAGAGAAGGGCAGTGGTCTCTTAGGTGTCCGAACACCGTGGCCGTGAGTCTGCGTGCCCGTTTGTCGATGAAAGTGGTCGTTTTGGCCCCCGTGATCTTCAGCTCCACGAGGTTGACGCCAGCGCAGTCACGGACGAGGCGCCACCTACACCTGGAGAGCTGACAGCGGTTGCGAGGTCACGTCGATCACCCGCCGGAGTGACCAGTCGCGAGTCACTCGCCTCAACCGTCGGCATACGCTGGAAAGAACAATGCGTATTGTCATACGTCGGAACACGCGAATTTCTAGAAGTGCGTTCGTAATGTCTGAAAATTAGGGAAGGTGCGATAATTGAACAATTTCCTCGCGTTACTTTTACTACAGAGCATAGGTCGGCAAAAATCACTCATAAGTAGGCTCACTCCGACTGACCTGTTCTGAGTGAGTCCAGCTGGGTATAATTTTGGTGAGCCTAAGGCCGAATGAGACCAGCTGAACATAATTTTGACGAGTCTGAGTCCGAGTGAATCCTAAGGAATAAAATACAGTTTTTTCCCGTGAATCTGAATGGATATAGCGATCATTTTGCCCATCTATGCTAAATTTCGAAAAAGGCATCGCTAATATCGCGGCGACGGCGGCAACCTAAAAAAAGCGGCGCGCACCGTGCTCCGAATAAATGCATAAAAAATGAAAATTAGCATAGCTTGCACAAGTGGCGCAAGGCTAAAGAAACAGCAGAGCTGATCGGCACCTAGCACTACCAAGTCATCCCCAGCGTTTCCCGGAATTTATTGGTTATTGATCGATTATCGATTAGCTATTGGCTATCGCAAGGTATGGGCCACGTATTTGGTCTAGGCTAAGCCCTACAAAGTCATCCCCAGCGTTTTCAAGAATTTATTGATTATTGATCGATTATGGATTAGCTATTGATTGGCTATCGCAAGGTATTCGCCACGTATTTGGGCTAGGCTTAAACACCTTCGTTATTTCACAGGGGTATGTGCCACTGCGCTTGGACCCTTTCTGCACTGCCGCCAGGATCGGCCCACATTTTCTGTTGGCTCTGCACGCACTGACGGTCGGCTTAAACAGCTCCGCTGTTACCAGCACAGAACCCCGCGCCCTCCGCGTGGTCGGTAGCGCAACGCCCGGATCTATGCTGCATCCTAAAATCACTGAACATCTTCCAATTTCCTACACTAACATGCCAGCTTTGCGTATCCTCGTAGCGTAGGGGCTTTACGTAGCGTCAGCCTCAAGCGCCGAACCCATCGCCGCGCCGGAAACGCAAGTTGTCCAAGCTCAGTCTTGACTAACGGCGCCATGCTACGACACGCTTAAACCTCCCTCTCTGCTCCTCATGCGCTTCTCGTTTTAACGCGATAACGTTAAGGGCCCCGTGTCGCAGAAAATCCGGCGTCGGTGTCGGCGTCCGTGGCGGAGATAATCATTCCGAACCACCCCGACCGCGCAGGCCCTCCGCGTGGTGCAAGGTGTTAGTGAACAAAAATTGAATTTCTCCCAGTGAAATCCGTCAGAAAAATGGTAAAGTACTACTTAACCACAACCTACAGACATGGTGGCGTCGGACTGTTATTTCAATGTACGAGAAAACATAAACGTCCGCGTCCCGTGCATTGGGGGCACGTTAAAGATCCCCAGGTGGTCAAAATTAATCCAGAATGCCCCACTGCGGCGTGCCTGATAATCAAATCGTGGTTTTGGCACGTAAAACCCCAGAATTCAATTCAACTCTTGTGAGATCTGCAAAGCAACCTCGGACCCGAAGCGTCTCCAACGAAGTACCCAATGACCAGAAGCAACCTCGGGCCCAACGAGTGTCCGAGGTTGTTGCAGAACCTCGGAGACGCGTTGGAGCAGCATGAAACTCCCACTAACCGCTGCTGCCGCTCTTCATCACGTCAGCGTTGTGACAGCGGGTGTCCGCGGTAATCAAGCTTGATATCTTCATGTTTGGCTGTGTGCCCGTGACACCATGCTTGTTAATTAGTAAGCGAATGTTTACTACAATTTACGCTGACGATAAAACTACGATCCTTACTTTGTATAGTTGTCTAATAATTTGCTATCGCAATCAATCTCGCCTCTCGGACTAAACTGCGCCTTTTTAATGCAATTAGCATTCTTTGCCTGCTTCACCCACTCTGGCGGCGGGCTGCTGCTGTCTACTATTCATCCCCTGAAACGTCACTCTCGCTCGCGAAAAATAAAAAAGCGTTCTCACTTCCATCAGACTGATGGAAGTGAGAACGCGCGCTCTTGTAGTTGACGCCTATGCAATTGCGCCGCAGTTCATTCGAAGTCAGGCATGCTGAACCAGCAATACTATACGCTATAGAGCCAGCTGGACAGACTGGCTGATGTTGGGAGACCGCGTCTGGTGCAAGTATATAATCTCCTTAGTCTGATGAAGCTTGCTTTGTGGCGTCCGAAGGTGCAGACGATGTGGTCTGTGGCACGTGATTGCGTTAATGCGATTAACATTATTAGCCTATATCTCCCCCACTACTGATTGTAGTCTCAAGTTTGCACTCTTACTCTTTTGGGCTTACCTTGTCCCCAAACAATAATCGTCATCTTGCGTGTTCGACGCCAACTAGGGTAACTACGTATATATGTACCACTGAGAATGTGCCGCTCTACAATGAAGAAAAAGATCCCTTGAATTTATCCCATGCTTGGCGGAATCGAAACCACGCAACAAACGTTCCTCAAGGACAGAAACCTGAAGCATTGCAGGCGGCGCCACAAATACACTGAGTACGCGCCGCTTTTCAATGAACGCCTTTAACGCCAACGCTTTAGCGAACAGCGCGATGAATTGACTGGGTATCTGCTGGGTAGCTGCCGCTCTTCAATGAACCTCTCGCGAGCTTGCGTCCCTGAGTTTGTGCCACTAAGTGACCAGCAAGCGAGGGAACAATCCTCAGCGATCGCAGGCACCGGCGCGCCACGTTTCTCGTCTCGGAGGCCACGCGTGGACTTCTCAGTTGTGCCACTGGATGGCGCAGCATGTCCAGAAAGAAGACTGGAGCGCCCGATTGCCGCAAGCCGCGTTTCTCAGCGTTCGAACGCTGAGAATTTACGCTGTAAAACAGGGATGTAGATGAAATCAGCACTGGGAACATACAGAACTTTCAAGCAAGAAATTGCGAAAGAAAATATCTATGATAATTCTAGGGGAAGCTCTTTGTTGTTTGAAGCCAGGACGGGAGTATTGCGGACTAAGATGTACCGAGTCAAGTACCAAGGTATGGACACGTTGTGCGGTGCGCGTGGAGAAGAAGAGGAAACGGCTGAACACCTCTCTCAAACTTTTCTGTAAAGGGCTTAACCCAACAGTGCAAAGCAACGGGGCTGATTTTTTCAAAGCATTGGGGTTTAGGGACAGTGAAGGCAAAATACATAGTTTGCACGTGCGTCACTTCCGCACCGGTCCGCGAGCCTGCGGGCCTGCGGAAGCGTCCTGGGGCAGGCTGCGCGCTCTGACGCGTTGTTGATCCGAAGTTCCTTCTCGCGTCGTGATCATGCCAATCTGCGCGATTTTCGGTTGCCGCACAAGAGGTACCACTGCCGCGAAGCCGAGCTACGCAGAACCGGGCGTAGGTCCACACCAAACGTAATAACATGGCAGTGCGAACAAGGTAAATATCGACCTTGGTGCGAACGCACAAGAATGCTGTCGGAGAAACGTCGGTGCCTGTGGCTTTCCCGGATAAATCGGAAGGACCTGAAGAACGTGCGTGTCGTCACTTTGTTTCGGGCGAGTATATAACACGCCAAAACACTGCACATCACGCATGATCGTAAAAGGGCGGCAGCGAAGCCCCGTACTGGTTGCTGACCGCCCGCTCCCACACGCATAGTCGCCTTTACCGCTCTGAAAAACGCCCGTGTACTTGTGTTGTAGTGCACGTTAAAGAACTCTGGGCGGTCAAAATTATCCCGGAACCCTCCACTGCCGCGTGTTTCACAATTAGATCGTGATTTTAGCACGGAAAACCCCATTTTTTTTTAACGGCCTACAAACTGCTTCGCATCGTCATTTCTTGGTATGTGTGCTTCGCTTAGCGATATGCTAAGCAATATTTGAATGTCTGCATGCTTTCAATATAGTGGGCTACTTCTATTTAACGCAACAAAATTCACATGCACGGACATGCACCTAACTCTAAACCAAAACTCGCAGAAAGAAACGAACACACGTTTTGAAGCTTGGGGAAAAAGTGCATATAGGTGAACCATTGTGGCAAGAAAGCTTTCCCTGAATGAAGCAGCACAAAAAATACTGAGATAGTTTTCTCTGCCGCACGCCAAGAAACATATGCTTTCATTGACTCACCTCGCCGAGGACGATGGTAAGACCCGACGAAAGGCGCTTCGCTGCAACCTTCCTCACCCAACCGCTCGTGAAGTAATTGTGCGCCTTCAGCGATTTGTAAGCCTTTATTTCGTTCAGCGTGACGTAGCTCGTGGACGGGACAAGATAATTAATAATATCCACGTACGTCGCGGCCGGGTGTGGTATGCACGCCAACGTGCAGCTAGTATGGGTCCACGCCGTCGCACATTCCGACCTTTTCTTTGTAGCGAGCCCGCGTCGGCCCTACAAGCTCGTCCATGTAGAAAGGGCAAAATTCAGGGCTCTTGACTTTTGCCATCGCAAAGCTTTCACGATAGCAAACACGCGGCGCTAACACGTAGAAACGAACACCGAACACAAACGCAGCGGGCCAGCGGCTAGTAGCGAGGTGCCTAGCGATGGCGGTCGGTCGGGGCAGGCGGCGGATATGACGTCACGTGCATACTATGTATAGTTAAGCCTGCTCTTTCTATGTCTGCGTAAACCACCTTCGACGTGAGAGTTAATCACATAAAAAAAACAGAGAGAAAAGCAGAAATAGCGCTGTGCAATACACTGCACGATTGCGGTGGACCGATTGCTAAAGCTCAATGAAGAAAAAAAGGAAAAAGAACACCTAAGAAAGAAGTCAATGCGCCATATATGGCACGCTCGACACTAGCTCATACTATTTCCGACGATTATTGCCAGCATCATCTTGGCCGTTTCATACAATAGAGCTGCAGTAACCCTAGATCATTACCGCTACCGTTTACTACAACAACGACGCATTACGCCCACCCGAAACACAGCGACAAACTTTAGCGATCTTCCGTTGGTTGCGCAGACGGGGAAAGGAAGAACGAAGAAGGATTAAAGAATAAGAAAGGAGAAGCGTCCCAAAGAGAGACGCGCCGACGCGCAGACGTCAACCGTGTTCTTCCATTTCCTGCCTGAAGTTGAACTTGGCCAAAGTAGCGAATGACCGAGCGGAGGATGACGGATGCCGTAAACGCGCACATTAACATCGGCAAACAACATTAGGCGCGGCCGTCTGAGCGTCGAAGACCAGCCGTCAGCGCTCTAGCCGGCCAGATATCGCAGCGAGCGAGCAGAACCTGTGTGCTACACGCAGGAAACGACAGAAACAAAAGGCGGCGAATGAATAAAATACGACGACGAATGGGGGGCGACAGAGAACGGAAGGGGAAGGAGCGGTGTCGTGGTCTTGCGCCAGGAGGCTGTAAGCGGCGATCGGTTTGCGCGACAAGGCACGGTCCGGCCGGGCGGGGACGATATCGATAGGCGTACAGCATCGCGGCCGCCGCGGAGCGGACAACAAATCGAATTACTCGGGCCGGCGATAAATGGACCGCGAATGTCGCGACGGACAACGTCGTACGTTGTCTCAGACGCCGGAGAAAGGGTCTACCGGCAGCAGACTCTTGTAATGCCGCGGCGTCCGATGACGCGTTGACCTCTTCTTTGTCGCGTCGCTCGCACCTCTCGCTAGGGCTGTGTTTTTCTACGCGGCAATGTTACGTCTCCAAACGCACAATTCTTTCGCGAGATTCTCAAAATGCGCCTCACTAAAGCCGTAGGGTAATTTTCACACTTTCCTGACGTGAGCCGAAAATTGCTTCTGAATGCATTCAACTTAATTTACTTGCATTTCTGGGGCATTCCTAAAGCTTTCGAGTTGTCCTCACGTTTTTTGACGATGCCATAAGCGGAAGAGGTCGCCATTGTTAAAAGGTGTAGCGAGTTAGAGGCCTTTCTATGTACGTTGGGGCGATGCGCATCTGCTCTAGCTTATGAAAAACTTAAGGTTTACCGTTCCACGGTCTTCTCTGTGCTTCTCTGAATGTGCTACCTGGCTACTTATTCTAAGTGTTTCATAGTCCCCCTTCGTGTCAATTTGTTTTTCGTGACATCTTACTCCATCAAGCCGCCGTCGTCACACCTTCTATCCCGGCCCGAATTGTCCTCGGGACACTAGATGTGGGCTCGTGGTCGTGATGCCTTCGTGGTTGTTGCATCGCCGTCATTAACTTGTCATCCGACACTAGCCATGCCGTCTTCGTCACGCTGTCGTCGTCATACAGTTGCCATGCATTCGTTTTCACACCGCCATAGTGATGACGTGGTGATCGCTACAGCGTTGTCGTTACAGCTTCGTGATCTGACTCTCGTCGTGCTACCGTCGTGACTCCTTCTACTTTGACCCAGTGCTCAAAGTTGTCTAATAGCTTGGGCCACTAGGTATCTCTTCGGGGGTGATGTTGTCGTGGTCATTGGATCGTCGTCACAGAGACGCGATCATGGATTCGTTGTCATACTGCCGTCATCATGCCGTGTTGGTCGCGCATCGTCGTGGTTCCCGCTTCTTCACCCGGTTGTCGTCATTCCATCGTCATCTCATTGTCATCATGTCATCGTCCCATTGTGGTCATTATACCATCATCATAATGTAAATAGCGACATCTCATTGTTGTCGTGCCGTCGTCGTTATACACCTTTGTCGTTCCATCGAAATCATTCTTTGATAGTCATTCCATCGTCACTGAGTTAGCCTCATACAGTCGTCGTCATGCCTCCATGCTCATGGGCAAGTGTGGCAAGCGAGTGCCATAGCAAAGTGGGACGATATCGGAGTATGTGGCATATAGCCGGAGCAACGAAAGTCTCAAAATTAGCACTAAACGTGTTAAATAAATGTGGCTTCAGGAATATGATCTTTCCTTACATTCTTCGATTGCTATTCGCATTACATCGACAGTCATCGTGAGATGCGTTCTGCCGTAATTTTTCTTCACGGAAGTCTTTCAAGTGTCATTATCCATTCGTTTATCGTACTTCGCTCCTGTATACAGCCACCAGACATGCG
The DNA here is from genome assembly GCF_013339745.2 of Dermacentor silvarum. NCBI lineage: Eukaryota > Metazoa > Arthropoda > Arachnida > Ixodida > Ixodidae > Dermacentor > Dermacentor silvarum. The sequence goes on along the minus strand of NC_051154.1, from coordinate 194,234,641 downwards.
AGCGTGAATGTCTGTTCTTCTATGTGTCCAGGTGCGCGATTTCGTAGCGATGCATTTTATTGCGATAGCAATTATATGGACACTCCAAGCGCATTTCTGCCGTCGGCGTCGCCGTCGCCGTCGCCGTCGCCGTAGCCGTCGCCGTCGCCGTCGCCGTCGCCGTCGTCGTCGCCGTCGCCTGTGAGGGTGCGTATAGATTCCAGGGCGATAAAATTCGTCGCCGCGCGCCTTGCGGCCTGTAAGTCCAGTGAAAGCATGCGCAAGGGCGGCCGGCGGATCGAGGCTCCTATCGCGCACGCGAGGGAGTAAAGCGGGGAGGAAGCGCGCACTTCTTCCGTCACCCGCTACGCTCCGGGAGAGGGTTGGGATGGTGGTGCGTTCTTCACGCGGCCCAGGCCGCCGCAACGCTCCGGGGGGAGGCTAGGGACGGAGGTGGGGGTGGGGGGGGGGGGGGGGGGGAAGCTTTCTGCTCTGGCCGACCTGGGCGGCCCGCGCGCTCTATCTCGAAAGCCATCTGTGTCGCGGACACATTCCGGCGTGCGCTGTCATTTCGTTCGCGCCTTAGTTCACCGTTGATGCGAAAGCCGGCCCGAACATCAATTCGCTCGCTGCTGCCGCTGCGTTTGCACACTCCGGCGCTTTGCCAGCGACCTTTCCGGGGTAATTGATGTGATATGGTTGAAGTTTGCTTGCGCGCGCGCGACACCACGCTTGTTAATTTAGTTAGTAAGTGGCCATTCCGAAGTGTATACGGACGAAGAGTACTATCCTACTTCGTATACTTGTCTACTAATTAGCCATCGAAATCAATGCTTCGCCTTTCAGGCCCCACTGTGACTTCATGTGATGTTCACTACTTACGTAACTGCACGATCATAACGTGATTACCTCGTGACACTCCTTTCACTACATGTCTTGTCAATGAAACTGCATCACACAGACTATGATGTGGAAACGTGCGGGGGATATAAGGAGTTTTCAATCCGTTGTCATGTGCGGATTCACCTCCACGCGCGCGGACTCATACTACCTGACTGCGCATGAACCACTGTATTGACGCTACAAGGCAAACACAAGCGTGCCTTCAGCGACGCTTTATATGTCCACACGAATCCGATTACATGGTACACACAATTTCCTGCCTTTGCATACGGCTCTCTAGCAATCATCCCTGCCGCAATAGGTGAACGCAGTTGTCACCGTGTGCACGAGTAGCCACCGAGAATGCGTCACCAAACAGCCCCCGCAAGCGACCAGCCACGCTAGGTGGCTAACTTGTGTGCCGTTCCTTTGAGGTTACGTCAGCCTAGATATGCATGGCAATTTCTCAAAGCGTGTGGTACAGCGTGAAACCGGCATGCACGACACGTACTTGTGTTTACTGTGTTGTGATGGTGTCCTGTATTTACGAACATACGCAAACAAATTCTGCAGTCGCCTTCAATTACACTCGCGCCTGCGTTACTTACCGACCCGGCGCATTTCACTTCATCCGCACACGTCAGCGAACACGTTTGCACGTGTTTCACGCTTTCACACTAAAACGAACACACTTGTGATCATGCTCAATTCTGCGCCCAGCTATCAGTGCGCTATTTTATCCAAGTCGCTCACGTCACGTCTGTTCAGCTGCCCCTCTTCACTGCATCTGCACACAGGGCAATGCGTGACACGCTGCAGTACGAAATATTTCTAGCCGTCTTCACAAGACTACGCATCTTCGTTACATTTACCATACCACGCTTACCATGACGTAAAGCTGCATCTTACGTCTCACTCAATATTTCGCGTATAATTCATGACCGGTGTTTGCACCGCGGCCTTCGTGTTTGCCGCACCGCTCCACATCATCCGCTACGTTACACTTAAAACACTTCAACCTTGAGCCTCGAATTTCGGTTTTACACAAAACGCACTAAGTGGTTCGTTTGAGAAAGGAAACGTTGCCGCTATCTTCTGCAGCCCTTGAGGGGGCACAGCTCAGCGCCATACAAACGCACCGCCATGGAGCTTAGCCGCGTATCACCCTTTCGCCTTCTAACTCCCAAAACCACGCACGCACCAAAGCCGTCGCAAACGCCCGTGCGAAATGCCCCGCCGGCTGCACCTGTGACCTTCGAAGAGCCCGCACAGTGCTTTCCGCTGATAAATGACCTTTCGTTGCAGCGCCACCGCATGTTCGTCACCGGCGCGGGGTGAAGGTCCTCTATGCAGACCCTGCCCGCCTGCGCCAGCGTTTCTCCACTCGTACTAGCCACATCGCTAGCTGCCGGGTGGCCGGTGTTTCTGCAGCGTAGTAGCGTGTCCTTCACGTGCTGCTTCGAACTATCATGCCCCCGCGTATCGTCAGAACAGCGGCCGAACAGCTCCAACGAAACGCTTCTCGCGCTGAAGCAAGGCGGGCTCGCGTACGTGCCCAGACGCAGGAACAACGTGCTGCTGCGCGTGCGGCGCACGCTGCAGCTCAGCGCCGGAGGCGCCAAGACGCGATCCTGCGGGAACACGAGGCCGAGGCGAGGCGACAAGCGTCGCAGGATCCTAGCAGTTTCGGGAGCACGAAGCGGACGACGCGCATCGTGCCCGCCGTGGAGGATGCGTGCAGTGCGGGAACACGAGGCCGAGGCGACGGCGACCAGCGTCGGCAGGATCATGCAGTTCGGGAGCACGAAGCGGACGCGCAATCGTGCCCGCCGTGAGGATGCTGCAAGTGCGGAACGTGAGGCCGACGCGAGGCGGCAACGCCGACAAGACCTGCAGTTCGGGAGCACGAAGCGGACGCGCATCGCGCCCGCCGTGAGGATGTTCGCAGTGCGGGAACGTGAGGCCGACGCGAGGCGGCACACCGACAAGACCCCAGCGTTCTGAACACCGAAGCTCACGCGCATCGCGCCCGCCGTGAGGATGCAGCAGTGCGGGAACGTGAAGCCGACGCGACGCGACAACGCCGGCAAAACCCTGCAGTTCTGGAACACGAAGCGGCACGCGCATCGTGCCCGCCGTGAGGATGCCGCAGTGCGGGAACGTGAGGCCGACGAGAGGCGACAACGCCGGCAAAACCCTGCAGGTTCTTGAACACGAAGCTCACGCGCATCGTGCCCGCCGTGAGGATGCCGCAGTGCGGGAACGTGAGGCCGACGAGAGGCGGCAACGCCGACAAGACCCAGCGGTTCTTGAACACGAAGCTCACGCGCATCGTGCCCGCCGTGAGGATGCCGCAGTGCGGGAACGTGAGGCCGACGAGAGGCGACAACGCCGGCAAAACCCTGCAGTTCTGGAACACGAAGCTCACGCGCATCGTGCCCGCCGTGAGGATGCCGCAGTGCGGGAACGTGAGGCCGACGAGAGGCGGCAACGCCGACAAGACCCAGCGGTTCTTGAACACGAAGCTCACGCGCATCGTGCCCGCCGTGAGGATGCAGCAGTGCGGGAACGTGAAGCCGACGCGACGCGACAACGCCGGCAAAACCCTGCAGTTCTGGAACACGAAGCGGACGCGCATCGTGCCCGCCGTGAGGATGCCGCAGTGCGGGAACGTGAGGCCGACGAGAGGCGGCAACGCCGACAAGACCAGCGTTCTTGAACACGAAGCTCACGCGCATCGTGCCCGCCGTGAGGATGCCGCAGTGCGGGAACGTGAAGCCGACGCCAGGCGGCAACGCCGACAAGACCCTGCAGTTCTGGAACACGAAGCGGACGCGCATCGTGCCCGCCGTGAGGATGCCGCAGTGCGGGAACGTGAAGCCGACGCGACGCGGACAACGCCGGCAAACCCTGCAGTTCTGGAACACGAAGCGGACGCGCATCGTGCCCGCCGTGAGGAGGCCGCAGTGCGGGAACGTGAGGCCGACGAGAGGCGGCAACGCCGACAAGACCCAGCGGTTCTTGAACACGAAGCTCACGCGCATCGTGCCCGCCGTGAGGATGCCGCAGTGCGGGAACGTGAAGCCGACGCCAGGCGGCAACACCGACAAGACCCTGCAGTTCTGGAACACGAAGCGGACGCGCATCGTGCCCGCCGTGAGGATGCCACAGTGCGGGAACGTGAGGCCGACGAGAGGCGGCAACGCCGACAAGACCCAGCGGTTCTGGAACACGAAGCGGACGCGCATCGTGCCCGCCGTGAGGAGGCCGCAGTGCGGGAACGCGAAGCCGACTCGAACCGACAACGCCGGCAAGACCCTGCAGTACGGCAGCAGGAAGCGGCCTCGCATCGCGCCCGCCGTGACGATGCAGCGGTGAGAGAACACGAAGCTGACACTAGGTGACAGCGGCGCTTGCCACAAGTGACCACCTCCTGCCCACAGACACATTTGGCGGCGGCTACCGCGCGTTTCGAAAGACAGTTCTTCAATAACCCATTCGGATATGCGTGTGATGTTTGCGATCGGCTTTGGTTTAAAGCTGACCTCTCGCCTGTCCGCGTTCATCACGTGCCCCTGCTCGCTGCCGAGTTTCCAGACGAAGACGTGCATTCCTTTGTGTTGTGCTCAACATGCCGCGGCGCACTGCAAAGGAGTACCATACCGGCCCTCTCTCGAAGTAACGGTTACGTTTACCCGGTCATTCCCGCTGGGCTACCTCCACTGAACTTGGTGAGTGAGCGTTTGATTGCACCTCGTCTACCATTCATGCAAATTCGTCGCCTCATGAACGGCGGAGGCCAGTATGGCATTGTGGGGCCCGTCGTTAACGTTCCTGTGGAAGTGGATACCATGGTTAAATCGTTGCCGCGAAACATTCACGAAGACCATGCCATCAATGTCCACATTAAACGCAGGATTCTCAACAAGACATCATACCTCTCTGGCGTGGTGAAGAAATCTCAATTGAAACCTTGGCTTGACGTCTTGTGTCGGAGTACGTTGTACAGGTACTTTGGTATTACTCTTGACGCCTCCTCTTTAGACGCTCTTCCAGACGACGACGCATTTCAACTGCTCGAAGATTCCGTCGAAACTATACCCCAGTGTCCCGACGTGCACAATCCAGTTGATGCATGCGTGGCGCTTAACGCATTCGAACAGTCCGTGGTGTGGGACGAAGAGCGCTACCTGGCCATAGCTCCTGGTGAACACAGACAACCACTGAGCATACTGTACGATGAAAGAGCAGAAGAATTGTCCTGCCCTCAGATATACCTTGGGGAGCCCCGGCGCGTAAAGGCAGAAGCTCATCCCACGCCCTTTACATATGCCACCAGTGAGATACGTCGCAAAGACCGTCGTGGTGTTTCGCCTCACCACATCCTGTTCATGGCAATGAAAGTGCTCCGATTTAGAGTCAGTCGCGGCCTGGCCGTCACATTTCGCGTCAACGACGACACCGACAAAATTACACGCCAAATGCTTGAAGACGAACACTTCATACAGGATACAATTGACCAAGACATGGCCTTTATGAAGGGCGTTCCCAACACGGTCCACTACTGGCAGCAGCGAAAGAAAGATGTCTTCGCTATGATACGCCAGCTTGGCAAGCCGACTGCGTTCCTCACCCTGTCAGCCTCAGAGATGCATTGGCCGCGATTACTCACTCTGCTTGAGCGGTTGCGCCAGCAAGATCCTACCTTAGAAGTGCACGTGTTGGAAATGACATCCATGTATACCGTGCTCAGCTCGTCAACAGTGACCCCGTGGTGTGCGCCATTTACTTTAACAAGCTCGTGTGCGTCATTCTAAATGTCCTGTGCAGCCGCAGTCACTCGCCTTTCAAACCTTACCGCGTCGTGGACTACTTCAAGCGCATTGAATTCCAGCACCGGGGTAGTCCGCACGCTCACATCTTACTTTGGTTGGACAACGCACCGTGCGAAACCGTCTCCTCCGACATGCCAGGAACGATCCGCCTCGCAACGCACCTCGTGTCCCTCGATACCTCTGTGTTGCCGCGCCTGCGCACTCAAGTGCACCAACACACGCACACCTGCTACAAGCGCGGAAACTCTCGTTGCCGTTTTGGCGCTCCTTTCTGGCCCACTGACAACACCATGGTGCTACTTCCCTATCCGCCCACACAAGACGATGCCGAAGCCACGCGGCGTGTCGCACTCAAGGAACGCTTCTTGCAGATGCACGCCGCTCTTGAAAGCACGCACTACGACAGCATCGGCCAATTCCTCGAGCACCATGCAGTCACTACCGAGGAAGAATATGTCTCCGTGCTCCGCGCTGGCGTGACGCGCCCGACCTTGTTTATACAACGAACAGTGCAGCAAAAGTGGATCAACGTATTCAATCCGTGGGTCGCCTCCATGCTCGACTCAAACATGGACCTTCAGATCATCCTTGACGCCTACTCGTGTGCTGCTTATGTCGTGGATTACGTAAATAAGTCCAATCGCGGGGTTTCAAACCTGCACAAAGCCGTGTCGGACATTTTGGCAGACACTCCAAACATACCTTATGGCCAGGCTCTTCGGTTACTCGGCGTTAAGATGCTCAAGGCTGTTGAGATGAGTGCTCAGGAAGCTGCGTGGACACTCCTCCGACAGGAGATGTCCGAGTCCAGTAGACGGATCACCTACATTGCCACATGCCTACCGAAAGAGCGCACGCGCGTTCGCAAAACGCGCGCGCAGATGGAAGCAGCCGGTCTCGACGCCGCGTCAACGGATGTATGGAAATTTGGGGTGTTGCGCAGATATGAAGACCGCCCAGACAATTTGCAAGACGTGTGCTTGGCAGACTTTGTGGCGCATTACAACGTGCACACCTACCAAAAGCGCCGCGACCCAGCCGTCATTCGTTACCGCTGCTACTCCATCGACGAATCACTCAACTACATGCGGGAAGCAGTCACACTGTTCCTTCCTTTCCGCCGGGAAGTAGACATTTTGGATGGCAATGCTTTTGAGCACATGTACGCTGAGAACGTGGACGCCTTGCTGCTCAAAAGATCTGAGTACGACAGTAAGTTCGACATTCACCAGCTGCGCCACATATGCCTCCAAATGTGCACCGACGACGCCCATAGTAGCGAACTACACACTGTCACTGACCCACACCACGTTCCTTTGGTCGACCAAAACGACGACGAAGATTTGCTCGGACCACCTGATGCTAACTCCGTAGCACCAAAAGGTCGCTGCGCCGCCGTCTGCACGCGTCAGGATGTCATGACCGGGGACGCCTACAGGGAAATGATGCGTCTCGCCAACAAGGAACAGTTCGAAGTCGTTCGCGAGGTGATCCACCGCCTAACCACACCGACTTCTGACCCACTCAGAATCTTCTTGACTGGTGTTGCCGGTTGCGGCAAGACCTTCGTTCTACGCCTAATTATGGATGCCTACAACCGCTACACTAACACCGCCTCCACTTGCACGCACAACGCGTACGTCGCGTGCGCCACAACAGGCAAGGCAGCGGTTGCCATCGGTGGGCTCACTGTACACGCCGCCTTCAAGCTCAGTATGCGTGCCGACGGGGGCTTGCGCGACGGAGACCTCAACTCCTTCCGTACAGCGTTCGCAAACGTCAAGTGCGTCATTGTGGACGAATGCAGCATGATGAGCAGTGATACTCTCGCACGTGTCGACGACCGCCTGCGACAGATCACTGGCAACTACAACGACCCTTTCGGCGGTTTGGACTTCATAATGTGCGGTGACTTGCGCCAGCGAGGTGTACAAACGCAGCAAAACACGCAACATCTTCAACACCCACGTAACTTGGCATCACCTCTCCTACTTCCCGCTTGTGCAAGTCGTCCGGCAGAGCGACGCCACATTCTCCGCCGCACTCTCAAAGATCGGCGATGGTCATGCACTCGAAAAAGAAGAAATCGACATGATTCAGGCCCGCTTCGTTTCCAAACAGGACGCAAACTCCCGCTGTCCTCACGCAGTCCGGCTATTCTACTCCAACAAGGATGCCGAGGCGTACAACACGCACGACGCCGTCCAAGACGTTCACGATATTCACAAGGCTAATGCAATGCAGACGACTCCATCATCGGCTACCGCACCGATGCTGAGTGTGAGAGCGCAAAGCGTCGGCTACACTCGCTTACCACTGCTGAGGTTGGTAACCTCCCGCGAAAACTCGTGCTATGCTTAGGAGAGCCCTACATGCTTACACTAAACATTGACGTGTCCGACGGCTTGGTTAATGGGGCGGTGGGTCACCTCAACCACGTGCAGTTTGACGAAATGGGCCTCCCAAAACGTGTGTGGCTCCACTTTCACTGCCGAGCAACTGGCAACATTGCTCGCCTGAAGGCCAACCCGATTCGCCAAGTTGCTGGTTCTGTCGTACCTGTCGATTCCGTCCCGATAGAGCTGCGCACCGCCACTGTGACTTTGGACAGAAGAACGGGTGTGTCCTGCCGTCGCAAGCAGTTCCCCTTGATGCAAGCGAGCGCTGTCACGATACATAAGTCGCAGGGCGGAACGTACAGCGAGGTGGTGTACGATTACCACAAGCGCCATCCCCAAAAGCTAGTTTACGTTGCGTTGAGTCGAGCCACCACTCTGCACGGACTCTACTTAACCAACGCAGAGGATGACTTCACCTTCTACCACTGCAGAGAAAACCCGGATCGGGCCTTGTCGGACGAATTTCGTCGCTTACAAAACCATAAGCTCAACACGATCGCCGCCAAGTGCTTTGCCGTCCTCCACTCACCGCATAGCTAGCTTAGCGCTATGCAACATCAACGTGCGCTCCTTGCCTGCACACGCCTTCGATGTGTCGCACGACCACGTCGTTCGCGAGGTACCAGTATTATGCTTGTCGGAAACGTGGACGGACACTGCCGTCGAATTGCCCGGTTACAAGTGCGTTACCCTCGCAAAGCGACACGAGCGCCGAGCTGCTGGAGTCGCCGTGTACGAGCACTTCGGAGGAACCACGCTTTCACCGCGAAACGTTCCGTACCAACTCAACACGCTGCCACAGATGAGTTGTGGCGATGCGTGTGCCATTCAAACATCACAGGGCTTCATCGTCGCAGCTTGCTACCTATCACCAGGAACCTCGCGGTCCGACGTCACCGACTTCTTTCTCCGTAACTTCCGTGCGGTGTGCCTTGAGAATGCGCCGGTCATCATCACTGGAGACTTGAACGTCAATGTGCTTCGCCGTGAAAACGAGTGGCTTCTCGCGTTTCTTGATGCCGAACTTGGACTTCGCCTCTTGTCGGACGTCACACAGCCGACTACGCGCAACAACACCTGTTTAGATCTTGTGTTCGGAAAGGGCATCGCATCCCGAGTGCACTGCGTGACATTTCCGACCTACTTTAGCGATCACAAGCCGGTTCTCGTGGTCTTCGAGTGAACTGTGTGCAATTTATATTTCCTGTGTGTTTACAAACACACGTAAGACTATACTTCGTGCTATTTAATTACGCGGATCATTAAATACCCCTACTTACTTGTTCTCATGTGTTCATTGCATTCCTGTCATTCATTCGCCCCATCACGTATGTGCCCACTGTCGCACGCTGTGTGATCTGCTGTGCGCGCGATGACGGCCACACCAGTCCGGCAACGAGCCGACACTGCTGCTCGCCTTCTACCTTTATGTGCGCTATCTTCCCCCGCGCCCTATAGTCGAGCCTATCTCACAAGCTCACTGTCCGACGCGCGCGACAGATGCACTGCTGCCCGGATCGGCAGCGCAGCGCGCACAGGTGTGTATGTATACGCACCCTTCGCGCCTGCACGCGCTGCCCACGGGAGACGCTTCTCATCAACGCCACCGTTTCACACGCGCCTTGTCGTGGTCATCGAGTCTCTCTTCATGTCGTCTACCGATGCCGCAGCACACCTGCTTACTTATAAGGTCATGTTTACTACAATTCATATTGCTACCAAAGCCGCTCACCTTACTTCGTATGACATTGCTGTGTTGCTATCGCATTCATTGCTTCGCCCTTAGGGCGAAACTGTGACATTTTTTTTTCTGAGGAGGGGGTCAGCCTCTTTCAATGATGATGATGATGATGATGATGATGATGATAGTAGCCTTACTTATTTACGAAATTCACCGTTTCTGCTCACGATAAACCCGCCTCTTATATGGCTAGTGCAACACCTGTAGCGTAGTCCACAAGTATCTATAATTGAAAAGCGTGGACACAGAATGGAGGAAGAGGTCAAGAAAGTTAGCAACCAAGTACAGGGTGACCATCACCATCAGCCTATATTTTATGTCCACTGCAGGACGAAGGCCTCTCCCTGCGATCTCCAATTACCCCTGTCTTGCGCTAGCGTATTCCAACTTGCACCTGCAAATTTCCTAACTTCATCATCCCATCTGGTTTTCTGCCGACCTAGACTGCGCTTCCCTTCTCTTGGTATCCCTTCTGTAACCCTAATGGTCCACGGGTTATCCATTCTACGCATTACATGGCCTGCCCATCTCCACTTTTTCCGCTTAATGTCAACTAGAATATCGGCTATCCCCGTTTGTTCTCTGATCCACACCTGCTCTCTTCCTGTCTCTTAACGTTAGTCCTAAGATTTTTCGTTCCATCGCTCTTTGTGCGGTCCTTAACTTGTTCTCGAGCTTCTTTGTTAACCTCCAAGTTTCTGCCCCATATGTTAGAAGTACAGGGTAATTTAAACTAAATATAGACAACCAGGAGTCATCCGAAAGAAAGTGAAAGAAATGGAGACTGTTGATTGGAGAAGACCGAAATTAGAAGGGAAAATCTGTACGATAACACAAAGGGCAGTGCCTCGCTATTTGAGGCTCGAGCTGGTTGCCTAAGGACAAAAACATACCGGAGCAAATATTCGGAACTAGATTAGGCATGTGGATGCTGCAGCCAAAATCCGGAGACCACTCAGCACATCTTAATGGAATGCGAAGCGATTCACCCAATGAGAACCGTAGGTAACGTACACCTTCCAGAAGCGCTTGGGTTTTAAGTGGACGGAACCATCAACCGGTAAGCAGTCAGGATAAGCAAGAGACGTTTAGAGTATTTGTGGGGAAAAAAAAGCAGAGAAGAAATTGATGCGACCGGATCTCTTGCAGTTATAAGTTGCGGTACAAGGTAGATTATGAAGGGAAAAAAAAACATTAAGGATATGTATACAAAAAGCGATGAAGTTAGAAGGGCCTTGCATGACATGACCAGGGGAAAAGCTGCTGGAGAAGATGGAATAACAGTCGATTTAATCAAAGATGGAGGAGATATCATGCTTGAAAAGCTGCCGGCCCTTTATACGCAACGCCTCACGACTTCAAGTGTACCAGAAAGCTGGAAGAACACCAACATTATACTAATCCACAAGAAGGGAGACGCTAAAGAATCGAAGAATTATAGACCCATTAGCTTGCTTTCAGTATTGTATAAGATATTCACCAAGATAATCTCCAATAGAATCAGGGCAACACTTGACTTCAGCCAACCAATAGAAGAGGCTGGCTTCAGGAAGGGATATTCTACGATGGATCATATCCATGTCATCAATCAGGTAATCGAGAAATCTGCGGAGTACAATCAACATCTCTACATGGCTTTCATAGATTATGAAAAGGCATTTGATTCAGTAGAGATACCAGTAGTCATAGAGGCATTGCGTAATCAAGGAGTACAGGAGGCATACGTGAATATCTTAGCAAACATCTACAAGGATTCCACAGCTACCTTGGTTCTCCACAAGAAACGTAGAAAGTTACCCATCAAGAAAGGGGTCAGGCAAGGAGACACAATCTTTCCAATGCTATTCACTGCATGCTTAGAAGTATTCAAGCTCTTAGACTGGGAAGACTTAGGAGTGAGGATCAACGGCGAATATCTCAGCAACCTTCGGTTTGCAGATGACATTGTCCTATTCAGCAACAATGGAGACGAATTACAGCAAATGATCGAGGGCCTTAATCGAGAAAGTGTAAGAATTGGGTTCAAGATGAATATGCAGAAGACAAAGATAATATTCAATAGCTTTTCAAGGGAACAAGAATTCAGGATCGCCAGTCAGCCTCTTGAGTCTGCAAAGGAGTACGTTTATCTAGGTCAATTATTCACAGGGGACCCTGATCATGAGAAAGAAATTTACAGAAGAATAAAATCGGGTTGGAGTTCATACGGCAGCTAGGCATTACCAAATCCTGACTGGGAGCTTACAACTGTCGTTGAAAATAAGTGTACAGTCATTTCATTCTACCCGTGCTAACATATTGGGGCACAAACTTGGAGGTTGGCAAATACGTTTGATACAAGTTAACGACAGCGCAAGGATCGATGGAACGAAAAATGATAGGCATAACTTTAGGAGACAGGAAGGGAGCGGTGTGGATTAGAGAGGAAACAGGGATAGCTTTAAGAGGAAAAAATGGAGCTGGGCAGGCCATGTAATGCATAGGATGGATAACCGGTAGACCATTAGAGTTACACAATGGACCAATCGCTGTCGTATTCAATAGGTTGTCTGTATTCACATTGCTGCTGTCGACGCCTCTCCGCTTTTTTAGCTTTCTTTCTCCGGCGTGAACGCGCTACGCCGCACCCCGGTCTTTTCCATGTAACGGTACGAGGCAACCGATGGCACACCGAAGGGTTAATCAGGCGCGAAGGCGCTAACGCGGACATGGGCGTGCTTGACAAAAGGGACATCCCCTCGTTCGCTCGCCGCCGCCGACGGGACGATTAAGGCACGGCCAGCGCCACGAGGTCCAAGGTGTTCATGAGAAAAAATCACTACGGCAACTTCGCGACACCCCACCCCTACGGAAAACAGCTAAGCTTGTGAGCGAGCTAGCTTTACTTCTACATGGCTGCTACCACTGGTACAATGACGCCTTTCTCCCCGCAAACATATGCAGGCGATCAAGTGAGCGTCCAGGTTCCGCAGCAACTGATTTCCCGTTGAAAAAATTATGCGTGGCTCTGCTATCGCAAACACCAGAGACCAGCGGAGCTGGTCTAACTTTTGCTGGGCTTCCCCCGGCCCATCTCCGCTGGTGTCTGGTGTTGGCGATAGCAGAGCCACGCATAATTTTTTGACATGCCAGTGCAGGTTGAGAATACTAAGATGTTCTCTTCTGCGACGCTTGGTTTCAGCTTCCCTAGCTCTCGCTTCAGTCTTTCGGAAGCGACGAGTGTCCAGTTCTCTGGTCGAAACTGCCGAGCCACCGCCAGAGGCATCGGCTGCAGTCACGAACACCGGGCGCGTTCGGCGCGAACGCGGGGAAACGAGGTCGGCAGCAGCTCTACGCGTCCCACTACCACCCAACGTTTATAGATAACTATAAACGTTGCTACCACCTGCCTCACTCCTCCACTCCACCTCGCATCAGCTATGCTGCGCGATGCTATTTTTATTGACCCTTTTCGCGGCGATCCCGTTGGCGCTGCCATATTTGATCACGTGGTGACGCGTCCATTGCTTGCCTCAACGGCCTCAACTGCCTCCTTGTTTACCATATATGTGTATGACGCCGGTGCGGCTTAGCAAACCTGTTTTGGGAGATATTGTAGACGGTGAGTGGGTGGAAGACACGAAGCTTTGCCCACAGCTTCAGAGAACACGTCCAAACGGCGCGAGCAGCGTATACGCTGGTTGCTCTAAAAGCGGGGCTAAATATGAATTCCAAACTTTCAGCTCATGAAATGAATCAGGATTAGTGTGTTTTGCTCTTCGTTCTTTATTTGGCAAGTATTTTGAGGCAGCGGCTTGTCATATTTCTGACTCAGTAAAGTTTCTCGGTGCGGTCACTATCTGATTATTTTCTGGCTAATCGCTCTCGCGTGTGCTCAGTTTTGTTAGGTTTATTCTTGCTGCGCACAAGGCTTGAAACGCAGCTGTTCTGTACACTACACCCCACCTGTACACTACACCCATACCTTGTAGCAAATATGTATTATCGCTAGTAACTCGCTTACTCTCGTGGACCGTCACGAAACATTCAGCTTCGACCATTCGTGCGCTATCAGTGTAGTCCGTCATTTATTGTGCGTATAAAGTGCACATGTATTCAAGTGTGCGCCCATTCACTTATTCTTGACACGCTGGTGAAACAGTGGGCGTAAGTTCCCTTGCCGGTTGGGGTAGATGGGTGTAGATCCTGTGCGCGAAACCTACTATGCCAGGAAGCGGCGCTACTCCCTTTGTCATTGTTTAACGAGTGGTACTCACTCTTGCCGACGTACCGGGGCTGAAGCCCTTTCTTTGAAGGTTAGCGACACAACGCTGGAGGATGAGCAAATTTCTGTATCCTCGAGGAAAGCCGTAGATCTCAAAAGTGCCAGAAAAATGTACGGACAGTTGCAGCAGCGGTCCGCGAACTTGGCCCCATATATTCATTACATTCCTTAATATGCCAGTCACTATTTTTGCAGCCAACTATACTGCACGCGTCTTCAATCCACATGATTCCAACCGGCATGAATGAAGCACAGTGCGTTAGCGAAAACTCAGTTGCATTTCCGACAGCTGAGCGCACAGAAGCAAGGTAGAAGCGGTAATGGTTTCGTATTCATGCGCTGTCACTGAGGCAACGTATGGCGCGCCGCCGTAAGCGCCATCTCGTTTCTCTAGAACAAACTGCTCCGCGAAAAGGGTCAATACTTCGCTTTCACTCTCTCAGCTCTCTCTCCCCCAGCTCGGCGAAGCTGCAGACGACGGAATGATGATTATAGCTAGGTTCTAACAGCGCCGCTGTAAAAAAAAAAAAAAGTCGTCCCTTCTTGTGCCCAAGCATGGATTGGCGAGCCGGGGACCCCGAACATATTGAAGGGACCCATTGTTAAGGCAGACGGTCTCAGTCGACGCTGTCGTTCTGTTCACAGTCATTGGGCCTCGAGACTTCAGCAGGCGCGTCTCAACAGCGTAACGACGTCGCACCACACAATCTTACAAAATAGTGCACCTACATCTGAAGAAAAAGGCGACGACTTCAGTGTCCAGAGTGCAAACGCCTGCCCTGCGTCAAAAGGGATCAGGACCACTCACTTACTTTAAGTTACTATACTTACTTACTCACCGCCAGTACAAAATGGCCGCTTCACACGAAAACGCGTGCGAAATCCGCACTACAGTGCCTAGAATATATATATTCTAGGCACTGTATCCGCACGAAACGAAGGAGACACTCCACAGGCACAGGTCCGAGTGGCGAATGGAATTGTTTCGCGGGTTCACGACAGATGGCGCGACGTTCTGCGCATTAACTGCGCATGCGCTTCTCCAGCTGCGGCCGCTGCGCCGCGTCGGAAGTGGTTGCACTGTAGAGAGCCGGACTAGCGCCTGGCGCGGTGTCGCCGACGTGACGTATCCGACCGCAACCGCCGCCCGCCCGCGCGCCGAGAACGTCGGAGTATAACAGAGCCTTAAGTGACGTTTCACTGCCGTTGTGGAGCAGGCACACCCCAGTCTTTTTCCACGTTTCAAGGCAACACATCAGGGGTAGCAGAAAACCACCCCTTACTTCTTAAGTGCCTCCATGCCTGTTACCATCGAGGAAGGAAAGAAACTAGGAGGGAGCGTCACGTGACCATCTTTAAGCCTAGCCATAAAAAAATTTAGAGTAATGGGATGATGGGAAATAGGCTCTCACGTGATAGGCAAGCGGTAGATTTAGTCGGCTCGCTTTGGTTGCGTCTGCTGCGGGTTTTTTTCGGAATATGTGCACATAGTATAAGCGTGGAAAACGCACGCCGAGGTTGAGTGAAGGAATTCAAGTGTGTGAAGCAGTTGAGCCTGTGTTATGTCAGTCAGGTAACGCACCGAACCACCACGCGGCTCGCGACAGGCGCAGAGGCTGTAGTGAACGAATGCGTCGGGTAAAACACCAGCAATGTGTCCAACAACCCGGGAGGGCCACATCAAGGACGACTGGTCGCGTTTCGGGGCGGTTTCAGGGAAACGAGGAAACCTTTCGCCCTGCAAACGTGTGAAGGCAACCAAGCCGCCCTTCCGACGACGATTCGTTGCGTTTGGGGACGTCTTCTCGGCAACAATGATGTCTTTCGCCCCCGCAAACATGTGCAAGCGATCAAGCGAGCGTCCAGGGTCCGCAGCGACTGGTTTCCCGTGTGAAAAAAATTCGTCCCATCTTATGCCCAACGATGGACTGGCGAGCCGGGGACCTCGACCATATTTAAGGCTGTGCCGGCCCATTGTTAAGACAGACGGTCCCAGTCGACGCTGTCGTCCTGCTCAATGTTTTCTGCGTCTCATAAGACCGGCGAGATCTCAGTAGGCGCGTTTCAACAGCGTAACGACGTCGCACCACACAATCTTACAAAATAGTGCACGTAAATATCAAGGAAAGGCGACGACTTCGGCGTTTAGAGTGCAGGCTAATGCTATTTATTTCTTTCACAACGAAAGACGCACAGCAGAACCTTTTACTAAGCAAACACGCGACAAATAACTATCCCGCGAAACATCTCGTCTCATCCTATATATATGAGCAAGACAGCGGAACAACAATTAGCAAGAAAATACGCACCGCAGTTTAAGATACACGGATGATTTGACGAAACAATAGACCACGCTCGGACATACTCTGGACGGGTTTCGGTGTGAGAGCGCTGACTAACTGCGGTGGTAAGCGCAAGAGATGCTTTGAAAATTATGTCGTCATAGGTCTGGCTCCAGTCATTCTCCGCGTTTCAAGGCAACACATTTCAAGCGAAGAACGACGCCCGCGGTAGCATAAACCCACGCGTTATACTTCCTCCATGCCTTTGACGGCAGGCGCCACTAATCATTACCACGTACCAAACAATCACTTATGGTCCGGCAACCATGTGGACCTGTTCCTACCCAAAAGGCACCGCGCACAAGGCTCCGTAGAGCGGGAGGGGCGGCGTCAGTGGAGGTTGACTTGCCGAGGCTATCAGAATCACGTGATGCTCCCTCCCAGTTTTTTTCCCTTCCTCCATGCCTGTGACCTACTGTGACGGCAGGCTCCACTAAAGGTTACGACGTACCAAACAATCTCGAATGGTCCGGCAACTATGTGGGCCGAATCCTACTCAAGGTGCATGGAGGAAAGAATAAAATGGAGGACACTTAAGCTTCGCCTTTAAGAGTAGAACGCGATAGCGTTATCAGGGCCCGTTCGCATCGCATCGTTCGCATACGGCAAGTAGGCTTCATTCACTGCAACACTGAACATGGAAAAGCCAGCTTACAAAGACCAAGCTTACACCGATCCCCTTAAAGTCGGCTTCACTTTTAAACTGAAATGCATTGCTGGAAAGACGTTTTTCCAGGGGCAATGCAAGTGGTCTTATATTAAAATGTGACGGCCCTAGCACCTTTTTTATTATTTTATTAATTGTTTGCTATTGCCCCGACGCGCGCAGGTCTGGTAGAAATGTTTGAGCTTCCTGGTAGCAGAATTAGGTTTTCTCGTACATTCAAATTACAATCCGACGGCGAATCCGACGCCGAATTGCCATTTTTCTGACTGATTTCACTGTGAGAAATTCAATTTGTGGTTCACCAAAACCTTGCACCATGTGGAGGGCGTGCGCGGTCGATGTGGTTGGATGATTTTCTCTGCCACCCGCGATCACACGCCGGTTGCCGACGCCGGATTTTCTGCGACACGGGGCCCTAAACGCTATCGCGTTAAAGAACTCTTTTTCCTTCCTTCATGCCAAGGGACACCGCGCACAAGGCCCCGGAGAGCGGGAGGGGCGGCGTCAGTGGAAGTTGGGCTGCCGAGGCTATCGGAATCGTGCACGTGACGCTCCCTCCTAGTTTTTTTTTTTTTTTCCTTCCTCCAACCCTGTTACGTACTGTGACGGCCGGCAGGGTCCACTAAAGGTTACCACGTACCAAACAATTTCGAATGGTCCGGCAACCATGTGGGCCGAATCCAAGGAGCATGGAGGAAAGAAAAACCCCCGGAGAGTGGGAGGGGCGGCATCAGTGAAGATTGGCTTGCCGAGGCTATCGGAATCACGTGACGCTCCCTCCTATTTTAACGCGATAGCGTCAAGGGTCCCGTGTGGGCGCGCCAGCGTCGGTGGCTTAGAAAATCATCCCGAACCACCCCGACCGCGCAGGCCCTCCGCGTGGCGCAAAGCGCTAGTGGACAAAAATTGAATTTCTCAAAGTAAAATACGTCAAAAAATCGTAAAGTACGACTGAACCAGAACCCACAGATATGATAGCGTTGGATTGTAATTTGAATGTACGAGAAAACATAATTCTGTTAAGAGGAAACTCAAATACAAACCCTTTTTTGAGCATTTCTACCATACCAACAGCAGCGCGCCCGGGTAGGTTACTTGCAAAAACAACACCAACATGGCGCAGGGGCTTTACGGCAGCGTAGGGAGCGTAGGTAGGTACAACTTTATTCGACAATAGGTGTCGTTCAAGGGCGGAGGTATTCTGTCAGGTCGTGCCTGACAGCCACCTCCCCGGCTCTGTTCACGGCCCGGAGCTGATCCTTCAGGCTGGTCCCGGCGAGGATATTATTCCATGCCCGGGATGAGGGAGTGGCCATGGGAGAGTAGGGGGGGGGGGGGGGGGTCCTTCCGGCATAATGCGATTGAGAGTGGCGATCTCTCCACATAGCTTACACTGGGGGTCGATTAGCTCCGGGTGTATGTAGGAGAGGATCTGGGGGCAAGGAAACGAATGCGTCTGTAGGCGACGCCAGGTGATTTCTTGACACTTGGTCAATTTAGGGTGAGGTGGTGGTCTTGATCGTCTCGAGATTCTATAGTAGGTGGTGATGTCACTGTACGAGGTCAAAGGTTCCCTATTCGAGTCCTCCGGGACTCGAATAGGGAATGCACGTAGGGAGCGTAAAACGGTAGAGGTGGAGAAAAAAGAGAGCTGCAGTTGCCGGGAAGCCTGACAAGGATCTTCGAATGCTATCGTTACGGGCCGCGCAAAGAGCGATGGAACGAAAAATGGTACGCGTAACGTTAAGAGACAGGAAAAGAGCGGTGTGGATCAGAGAGCAAACGGGCATAGCATATATTCTAGTTGACATTAAGAAAAAGAAATGGAGCTGCCATGTAATGCGTAGGGTAGATAACCGGTGGACCATTAGAGTTACAGAATGGGTGCCAAGGGAAGCGCAGTCGAGGACGGCAGGTGGGGTGATGAAATTAGGAAATTTGTCGGTGGAAATTGGAATCAGCTAGCGCAAGACAGGTGTAACTGGAAATCGCAGGGAGATGCCTTCGTCATTCAGTGGACATAAAAATAGGCCGATGATGATCATGATGAATGCTATCGCGTTCCACTCTTAAAGGCGAAGCTTCCAAATTGTTTTTCCTACCTCCATGATCTTCACGCATCCGTTCAAGCCCGCCATTCCGCTTCACGAACAGCGAGCAGATGTGACACCATCGAACGTGACGTCGTAGGTGATCTCACAAGCTGTTTGCAGCACTGTGGAAGGTACGATGGCGTACACAGGCAATATCCTTGCGCAGCGGTATATAGTTACGGGCGTAACTGGCTGATTATTGACTATACTAGAGTTTTATTTTTGCTCGCCACACGATACAGTACAGCGATACGGGACATATATTATGGCCTTTGCGCATGCACGTCGTGTACCGAGAATTACTATGGCAGTTACCGCCGGTAGCCGTAATAGCCAACCCAACCATGATCACCTATTAGCGGCGAGAAGTTGGAGTGGCGCCCTCTACGAGTGACGTCACGGCCAGGACGGCGCTCGCTCGGCTGCTGCGCACGCTCGTTCCCTTCGTGCATGCTTGGGGTATTGGTGGCTCGAGCCGTACTTATTGAAGGATGTGCCGGCTTCTTTTATTGCGATAGCAATTATATGGACACTTCAACCGGATTTCTGCCGTCGGCGTCGCCGTCGCGCCGTCGCCGTGAGGTTCCCTATAGATAAAATCTTCGCCGCGCGCCGTATGCCCGAGCGGAAGCGTGCGGGGCCGCGCGCTATCACGGAGAGCGAAAGCACTCTATCTCCCACGCGCAAGCAAGGAAGCGGGAAGCCAGCGCCGGAGGGAGCGGGGAGGGCGGGGGGCGCACTTCTACTCTGCCAACAACCGCGCTCGTCGCTCGCTCGCGCCGTCGCTTATCTCCACACGGCTCTGACCTTTATGCGCCGTGCATTTGCCGCTCAGTGTCCGTTGAAGCGATAGACCGCACGTACCTTCGCCCGTTGCTGCGGCGTATGCGCTTGCTGCCAGCGTTTTGACAGTCGTTGTCTGCAGTCATTCAGTGTGATCTATTCATGTTTGTTTGTGCGCGCTCACACCACGCTTGTTCAATCAGTTAGTAATAGTCGGGCCACATCTTCCAACGCACGCTACACATGCAATGCTGCCCGGGTCGGCAGTGCAGCGCTACAGGTGTGTCCCTACGCACGCGCTGCCCACGGGAAGCGCTTCTCATCAACACCACCGTTTCACACGCGCCTTCTCGTGGTCATCGAGTCTCTCTTCATGTCGGTCTACTTACGCCACAGCACACCTGCTTACTTAATCAGCTCATGTTTACTACAATTCATATTGCTACCAAAGCCGCTCACCTTACTTCGTATGACATTGCTGTGTTGCTATCGCATTCATTGCTTCGCCCTTAGGGCGAAACTGTGACATTTTTTTACTGTCATGCCTGAACGGCAGTTTCTTCTTCAAAACCGTAAGTCGTGAAAATTTGCGGCGTGGATATCGCAAGCTATGTAGCATTGAAGAGGTCTACTGGATTTGCAATGCGTATATGCGCAGTCTCTGTCCATAAACTTTGCGTAAAAAGAATGTCTGCAATTTCAACACACGAAGTTGTGTATGATGCTCCGCAAAACAATTAACATTCCCTTAGTGCTTAGCTATGAGAGACACTGCATTTTACAAGGAAGAAAAATCTTGGTATTGGTATTTGATGTCAATATTATAAATGCGTGTTAGAAGGAAACTGCACAGCGCACCTTCTATGATGATTCTTATTACTATGGTGAGTTGTTCTAGTCTGTCGGGTAGGGGGGATGCCCACTGCTCCCTGCCTCGACACACCGAGCCCCGCGGTTGGCGCATGCCTGCGCATCAACCGCGGTCCGGTACAAGCTCGAAGAAATAATAGACGACAACCACGTGTAGACTCGGAAAGCATTTATTACGACTGCAACTAACACTTCGAGCAGGCCAGCTAGCTATAGTTGACATCGCTGAGGGTTCCCTCGAAGAGAATAATACACTAGGTAAAGAAGGGCTTCCGACTTACCAACTGGGGAATACGGGGGGGGGGGGGGGGGGGGGGGGGGGGAGTACGAGTCAGGACAAAAGGGAACAGAAGACGTAAACACAAGAGCTGGTGGGATGAGGAGGTTAAGAAGGCCATAGAGAAACGTCAGGAAGCATCCAGGGAACACAGATATTCAAAGCAGAGGGGTGAACCAGAAGCTGATGTAGGCAGAAAATGGAATAACTTTTTAAACTGTAGAAGGGAAGCATCCCATTTGATCAATGAGAAGATCAGAAGAAAGGGGAGCCAATGGTTGTCAGAAGTAAACAAAAAGGATAGAAAAGCAGCGAAGAAATTTTGGAAACATCTCAACTCCTTGAGTAATAAGACTAGCCTAGAGCAGAGGTTTATAGTTACAGCTCAAGGTGTTCGGCTAGAAGGAGATGAGGCAATAGAACATATAACAACAATGATGACACAAAAATTTAAAGAACGAAACATAGCATGTGCTCAATCAGGTGAGGATGGACTAGTCAGTGCAGTGGCTCCACTGGCACAAAGCGAGTGGGAAAGGGCAGAGAAGAGGGTTCCTAGTAGCACGTCGACAGGTCCTGATGGCATCCCAATTATGTTAATAAAGACATTGGGCCCAAAATCTAAGAAAGCATTAAGAGAGGCAGTGAGCAAAATGATAATGGACGGTAAAGCCCCCGACGGGTGGAGACTGAGCAGGATGAGCATTATATATAAGGGAAAGGGGGACAAAGCCCACATAAACAACTACAGTCCCATAACAGTGACGTCAGTGGTTTACAGGGTGGTGATGCAGATTATAAAGGACAGACTGCAGGCATGGGTGGAGAGCGAGGAGGTGCTGGGGGAACTACAAAATGGGTTCCGAAAACAAAGAAGATTAGAAGATAATCTGTTCTCATTGACACAGTGTATTGAAATAGCAGAAAAGGAACACAGGCCCCTATGGCTTGCATTTCTGGATATCAAGGGAGCCTATGACAGTGTAATCCAAAAGGATTTGTGGGACATACTGGGCAATCTAGATGTGGAAGATGGAGGAAAATGAGAGAGGAGCGGACTTGGCTTCAACCTTTCCTATTTCAAGCAAGGAGAATGGATTAAACAGTCATTACCAGGACTGATGTATGCGGATGACATTGTACTTATGGCTGACAGCAAGGAAGACTTGCAGAGATTAATGGACATCTGTGGTAGAGAGGGAGATAGCTTAGGTTTGAAGTTTAGTAAAGAAAAATCGGCAGTCATTAATTTTTAATGATAATCAGGGCAGCGAGCATAGGATACAGGAGGTTACGCTGGAGGTGGTGGATAAGTACAAATATCTTGGAGTGTGGATAAACAATGGGGCTGAGTACCTAACGGAACATGAAAAAATATGTAACGGCTAAAGGTAGCAGAAATGCAGCTGTGATGAAAAATAGGGCACTGTGGAATTACAATAGGTACGAAGTGGTGAGAGGGATTTGGAAAGGGGTGATGGTCCCTAGTTTGACTTCCGGTAATGCGGTCCTGTGCATGGGATCAGAGGTTCGAGCAAGGTTGGAAGTTAAGCAGCGAGGGGTAGGTAGACTGGCTCTGGGAGCACACGGAAATACACCAAATCAGGGGGTACAGGGTGACGGACGTCATTCGAGGGCAGGGAAGCCAGCAGCAAGATAGAATTTGAGGAGTGATTGAGAGAAATGGCAGAAAAGCGCTGGGCAGGGAGAGTTTTCAGTTATTTGTACATGAGGAATGTTGATGCAAAATGGAGGAAGCTGACCAGAAAACTGTCAATCAAATATTTGGACTGCAGGAGGGGTGCAGACCAGGAAACAGCGGTTAAGAAAAAGGTTAAGGAAACAGAGAGGGGTCTGTGGAAAGCAGGGATGCAGACGAAATCAGCACTGGGAACATACAGAACTTTCAAGCAAGAAATTGCCAAAGAAAATATCTACCATAATTCTAGGGGAAGCTCTTTGTTGTTTGAAGCCAGGACGGGAGTATTGCGGACTAAGGTGTACCGAGTCAAGTACCGGTATAGACACGTTGTGCTGTGCGTGTGGAGAAGAAGAGGAAAAGGCTGAACACCTCATACTTTTCTGTAAAGGGCTTAACCCTACAGTGCAAAGCAACGGGGCTGATTTTTTCAAAGCATTGGGGTTTAGGGACAGTGAAGGCAAAATAGACTTTAAGCGGGTAGAAATAACCAAACAGAGGTTATCTGATTGGTGGATAAAATCAAGGCAGGGGTGAAATTTCACCCACCACAAAGTACAAAATATGTTAATAGTCATGGCTAGGTGGCGTATGCCACCGCCCGGTTTAAAGGGTTCAGCCTCATCCATCCATCCATCCATCCATCCATCCATCCATCCATCCATCCATCCATTCCCGTGCGCCGCCCGCGGAAGGAAAGTTTCCCCTCTCCCAACTCTCCCTGGCACGCATGCGCTTGACGCGACGTTCGCTGCCCGTGCGGAGGTTATGGGATCCGAGGATTCCCACATCCCTCCACCCTTAAATGTTGCCCTACGGCGAAGAAATCGCTGGAACGACGGCATTAATTGACAAAGTATCCGGGCAGATGCGATAGTAAACTTCGGCAGGAAATGTCCGAATCCACGTTGATAGGCAGCACAGTCCTGTGTGGCGGCCACCCACATGTGGCAGCCGTCACAGTGGTTGACGATGACGGGGGCTGAAGATGGCTTGCCCTCAAGATGCGCGCCGCAATGTCCACCCGGGAACAGCGGGTCAGGACTTTCTCGAAGCGGCGCGCGCGCCGGCACGATGAAGCTCGCACCGACGCATCCTCGTGG
Organism: Dermacentor silvarum; assembly: GCF_013339745.2. Lineage (NCBI taxonomy): Eukaryota > Metazoa > Arthropoda > Arachnida > Ixodida > Ixodidae > Dermacentor > Dermacentor silvarum. The sequence continues at coordinate 194,210,707 of NC_051154.1, read as the reverse complement.
GAGTGTATGATGGTGGACCTCCCTCATTGTGGCTGCCATGTGTTACTGCATCGGGCCGCGAACAGGGAGGGGCCTCCGCTGCAATCTGAGGCCGAGGCACCAGGCAGGGACGTGGATGATGGCAACAATAGCAAGTCCAGGCGGTTTCACTCGTTCTGCAAAGTCGCTCAAATGCACTCCACAAACACTTAGAATTAAGGCAGTAAACGCCGCCGCAGCGTCGGCCGTCTGACACGATGCTGAACCACCCGTTCTACCGCATATAGCTTTATGCGGAAACGAAAAAAAATCCAGTTCGTTTGAATGAAGTTATTCGCTTCGACCGAATTTTTCCGGTCCGATCCAGCGTGAAAGTGGGCGATGCTCGTATGAACAAAGCGCTCTCTGGTCCCCCGAGATTTCTGTTATTCCGCCCGCAAAATATTGAGTCCATCTGAACAAAATAAGCTTTCTATTTCGAACGAGGTTTCTCCACTCGGGCGAGTATAGTAAAACTAGCGAATCCGTTTGCATCCGCTAAATGTCACGGCATGGTCGTCTTCGAACTTGCGACCGGCAGCTCCGCAAAGCCTTAGGCCTAATCGCGTCCATGACAGATACCAATGCCACAAAAGACACATAAAGGGTTCCAATGAGCCGCCGTGAGGAGATGCAGGCCTAGCTAAGTGGTCCCCGCTCGCTGCTCAACACGCAGCTTCCGAGAAGTACCTGGGACTGGGCCCCGCTGACGTCCTAGCCAGCGTTTCCGGCGCCCAGCTCCCAAAGATACAGAAAGGAGGCTATTTACATATGTACAGGGAAAATCGACCACCGCGTCGGCTGCTGCACTCACTCGCTTCGGGCGTACTTTTAGGAGAAAACTCGCTGCAAATCTCAGCATCTAAACGTGTTCGGTGACACTGGTGCAGCGTTAACTCGCACTCAAGAAAGCACATGCCCAATCTAGCTAGCAATTACGGGTGAGGCCTAACGCTGGTCCGGACAAGCCTTCTTCGCACCGAACCGATCGTCGTCCCGTTTTCCAAGAGCTTGCCCCACGTTGGGCGCCAAATGTCGGATAGGGGGGATGCCCACTGCTCCCTGCCTCGACACACCGAGCCCCGCGGTTGGCGCATGCCTGCGCATCAACCGCGGTCCGGTACAAGGTCGAGGAAACAATAGACGACAACCACGTGTACACTCGGAAAGCATTTATTACGACTGGAAATAACATTTCGAGCAGGCCAGCTAGCTATAGTTGACATCGCTGAGGGTTCCCTCGAAGAGAATAATACACTAGGTAAAGAAGGGCTTCCGACTTACCAACTGGGGAATACGGGCGGCCGCGGCGATTGCCGCGGCAAGAACGCAGTTGACTAACTCTCCCTGGCGCGCATGCGTCTGCCGCGACGTTCGCTGCGCGTGCGGCGGTCATGGGACCCGAGGGTTCCCACAAGTCAAATATGGCTACTTTATTAATGCGTAAAAGGAAGAGTTAGGCCCGCATTTTGCATGAAAACGTTTGCTAATACTTTCACCGTTCTGTGAAACAGGCATTGCTCATGGCTGTTAACACGACGGCGCGTCACGTATACTATGTATATACTTCACGAATACCATAAACGCAATCACCTGAAACAGTTTCGTGGTTAAGATCGAGAGCCGCGAGAAAATGTTTCATAGTGACCCTCAGTTGCCTTTATCGACATCATGGCACAGCCCTTACGCAACTAAATCTACCGACTGTGGTTATGGCGAGGCACGCATTATTAGCGAAACACATCAGTTCACTACAATTTAGAATCGAAACCATAAAGCAGTACTTTAAGCGCCAATTGCAATGCCTAAGGTATACTCGATGCTATACAGCGCAGCTTAGGCTGCGCTGAAGAGGAAAATTCAAACGCCTTCTGCTTCGCCATGTCTCGATCCTGCGTTGTGTAACTACACAAACTGAAAACTATTCGCTTCGTGAGTGCATAAAAGAGAACCTCACATACCCGCCTCATAGAGAATACACCACACTCCTCAAATGAATTAACTTGATTTTTGACCTCCACAGGGGAATAATAAGCCTCATATTGCTAATGAATGAGACTACGGCTTCTTTCGAGCTGCAGCCATACGGTCCAAAAGGCATATCTCACTAAAAAATTTGGGCCGAGCAGCCTGTGGCAGTTCGCCAAACATATTCATGATCTCTGTTCCTCAAGAAACAAGCAGCAGTAAATTGCACAAGTGAGTTGAACGTGTAGCACGAAACAGTGAATAAATATTGCTACATTCCTTTGCGTATTCTGCAAATAGCTTTACTTCAAATTACCGCCACTTGTGATATTAACCGGTGACGAACGGCCTAATTTTGAGACGCAGTTAAAGGAACAAGTGCTGATGGTTCAATCTAAACTGCACTGTCAGGTCCTCGTGTTACTGCCGAGCGTTTCTGTGAAGAAATGAAAAATTATACAGGGTGTCCCAGCTATCACGCAGCACGATTTAAAAAAAAGAGGAACGGTGTTACGCGAAGCAAACCTAGTGCGGATTGTTTCCAGTACAGTGGAGTAGCCGCCAGTAATTTTTTCGTTACTTAAATTTAATTACCTAATTGTAATTAATTATCTAACTCGAGAAGTACTGTTCTAATTATCAAAGTGTCAATGAGAAAATTGTAGAGCAACATGAAAAACTCCCAATACAGCTTTCTGTTGCTCAATACGTGCTACATAAATGTGTTTTTCCGAGCGTGAAAGAAGCCCGCAAATACACGCAGAATTGCCGCGCGACTGGCCGCTCGAGGCACTTTTCGTGTATTCGCGGGCTTCTTTCACGCTCGGAAAAACATTTTTATGTAGCACGTATTGAGCAACAGAAAGCTGTATCGGAAGTTTTTCATGTTGCTCTACAATTTTCTCATTGACACTTTTATAATTAGGTCAGTAAATCTCGCTACTTTACTGCACTGGAAACAATAGCACTAGGTTTGCATCGCGTAACGCCGTTCCTCTTTTTTAAAATCTCGCTGCGTGATAGCTGGGACACCCTGTATATTATACCATGAGCTACTCGTCATAAGCAAACGCGTTTTAATGGGTTAAAATCAAGGTAAATGTTGCCGTCATATGTATACGTATAGTATCGTAACTGGATTCTTATGTGAGATGTTTATGCTTTTATTAGTCACGTGCTATTTATGCTTTTTTATTAGTCCCTCAATCTGCAAAGTCGACATCCGCGCATGAAAAACACGCAATGGGCGTCTTGCGCTGGAGTTTGAGGTATAGTAGCGGCGCCTAGTGGCGGCGAAAAACGTCATCTGGGTAGTACCAGCTTGGATAGTATTGAGCCCTGGCTGTGGCGAAGCACGTTTCTAGCCCGCGTTTTGCGTCGATTCGCACTTTTTATTGCGATAGCAATTATATGGACACTTCAACCGGATTTCTGCCGTCGGCGTCGCCGTCGCCGTCGCCGTAGCCGTCGCCGTCGTCGTCGCCGTCGCCGTCGCCGTGAGGTTCCGTATAGATAAAATCTTCACCGCGCGCCGTATGCCCGAGCGCAAGCGTGCTGGGACGCACGCTATCACGGAGAGCGAACGCACTTAATCCCCCACGCGCAAGCAACGAAGCGGGAAGCCAGCGCCGGAGGGAGGGGGGGGCACTTCTACTGTGCCAACAACCGCGCTCGTCGCTCGGCCGCACGGTCTCTTATCTCTCCCGCGCGCAAGCAAGGAAGCGGGAAGCCAGCGCCGGAGGAAGCGGGGGGGGGGGGGGGGGGGGCGCACTTCTGCCAACAACCGCGCTCGTCGCTCGCCGCACCGTCTTTTATCTCCACACGGCTCTGACCTTTATGAGCCGTGCATTCGCGGCTCAGTTCCTGTTGAAGCGATAGACCGCACGTACCTTCGCCCGCACCGGCGTATGCTTCCTGCCAGCGTTTTGACAGTCGTTGTCTGCAGTCATTCAGTGTGATCTCTTCATGTTTGTTTGTGCGCGCTCACACCACGCTTGTTGCTTCAGTTAGTAATAGTCGGGTCACATTTTCCAACGCACGCTACACATGTAATGCTGCCCGGATCGGCAGTGCAGCGCTACAGGTGTGTCCCTTCGCACGCGCGCTGCCCACGGGAAGCGCTTCTCATCAACACCACCGTTTCACACGCGCCTTCTCGTGGTCATCGAGTCTCTCTTCATGTCGGTCTACTTACGCCGCAGCACACCTGCTTACTTAATCAGCTCATGTTTACTACAATTCATATTGTTACCAAAGCCGCTCACCTTACTTCGTATGACATTGCTGTGTTGCTATCGCATTCATTGCTTCGCCCTTAGGGCGAAACTGTGACATTTTTTCTGCCCTGTTTCAAGTGCGAAAAGGCTCGTCACTTCTCACAGACCATGGCGACCAGGCTGCGAGCTGACCGCAGCCTATAGTTATACGAAAACGGACTCTCCGTGTGCCGTGGGACGTAACGCTGGAAGCAGAAGACATCGGCGACGCCGATCCGGAGAGACCTAGCTCAGCCTCGAAAAAGCGTCACCGTCGTTACTGCTGCGTCGTGGGCTGCCATGAACAAGAAGGCCTGAATCCCAACATCAGATTCTACCGTTTTCCTTCAAGGCCTCACGAAGTGGAGGGTCGGGCGCGCTGGATAACTGCAGTTCGTCGCACTGGGTAAGCGAAATGGAAGACCGACATAGCAGCAGGCATGGCTGGTGATTCACGATTCGAGACCCGGCCGCAACACTACATTTGCTAGTAGGTTCAGCGTTTGACCGCTGGCGCCACGCTGCGCCGCTCGCGCGTACCGCGTTTCTAGGTGGTTTCTTTCGCCGAGGGCGCTCGAACGCAATCATATGGTTCGCATGAATGCAACCCTTGGAAGCGTGGCTGTATGGCTGAAGGGGCGTTAAACAATGCCGTGTAGTAAAACTCAAATTCCGACATTATTTTCTTTGTATTAGAGACCAGAGACCCGTTCGAATAAATATCTGGTATTAGCCTGCTTTTTGCATTGCGGTATTCATCAAGTAAAGTTTGACGTGTGGGTTCCTCAGAATGTAAAGTACGATTATTACGCGATCGAACACGGGCACCTCTGTAGCGTATTGCGTCATATTCCTGAAGTGCACATTTATCTTTAGTAATTTCGTCCACATAAGAGCCAGGTGCCTCACATTCTAGATCATAGAGATTATTAAGACTTTTCAGTAAAGTATTTTCTTCTAATTTTCTATAGAACGACCTCACAGACCCGATTTCTATCGCGATTGACCGAACGTCTTGTTTTAAAAGCTCCCAAGAGGCAAATAAAGGCGTATCAGCAGCCAAACAAGTTTTGAGTGCCACCCGCACACGAGAAATGAAGTCCCCATCATTCACAAGTGAAGAGTTAAGTTTCCAGAGCGCCCAGTTCGGTCTGAAATTTGAATGAATTTCTGATAAACAAAATGATAATGTGGTAAGACGCTTTGTATCCTTTGTAACCCCTTTAACTGGCTTTGTATCCTTTGTAACCCCTTTAACTGAAGAAGAGTGTTCTGTCATTAGTGGTTCATTCACTCAACAAGAAATAGAATTAGCTATTGACCAATTAGCGATATCAAAGACGCCAGGTCCGGATGGCATTTCTGGCGAGTTTTATAAAGCCTTTAAATTCCTACTTTCAGATTTTCAAACTTGCTTTTGATCTGGATACTCTTCCTCAGTCATTCACTAGAAGCCACACAGTGTTCATTCCAAAATACACCGACAGAGAGAAACTGCGATCTGTTGAAGGCTACAGACCTATTACACTGTCTAATGTAGACTATAAAATTTTTGCAAATGTATTATCAAACAGACTACAATTTGCAATGTCTATTCTTATTGGTTCTCACCAAACCTGCGGCCTGAAAGGCCGCTCAATACAAACAAACATACACATCGCCCGTACAGTACTGGAACATTGTTCCAGTTCTTATGATCAGCTAGCAATGCTACAAGTAGACTTAGCTAAGGCTTTTGACAGGGTTCGTCATTCTTTTCTCTTCTCGAGCATGCTAACGTAGGCTCCGTTATATTTAAAGGTGTGAAATTGTGTTATAATGATTGTTCAACTCGTTTGATTGTCAATGGTCACCTGTCCAAGCCTGTGTCAATTCATTCCTCTGTGAAGCAAGGGTGTCCCTTGTCGCCATTGCTTTTTGCCCTTTACTTGGAACCACTTTGTTTAAACGTTATTCACTCTACTAAGATTCATGGTTTCAGTGTTTTTGGAACAGAGGTGAAAGTGCTGGCATATGCAGACGACCTCGCTTTCTTTTGCACGGACAAGCCCAGTATCACAAATGTGGTGGCTAAAATAGAGGAATTTGGAGCAATTTCTGGTGCACGAATGAACCGTGCTAAAAGTTTGGGGCTTTGGTTTGGCTCATGGATATTTAAACCGACATATTTTGCTGGCATTGAGTGGACTTGTCAACCACCAAAATACCTGGGCGTTCCATTGGATGCATATAAGTCAAGTGCACATTACTGGAGAGAACGTGTACCAACCCTAAGACGCTATGCCCAAACATTCATTCCACATAATCTCTCAGTCTTTGGCAGAGCTAAAGCGTGCAACTTATTTTTGGCAACAAAACTCTTCTATGTGCTGCAAATAATTCATTGTTCCAGGGTTTACATACAGCAGTTTCACCGAATATTTGCAACCTTTATTTGGTCATTGTCACATGTAAGAGGCCGCCGGTGGCGCGAAAAAGAAGAGGAGCACGCGATGCCTGGTGTTCGGAACGGCGCGAGCGCGCGAGGCGCACGAACCGAGGCATAGTCGAGAGATGAACGGCGCTGTCCGTTGAGTATCGACGTGGCTCCGGGCCAGGAAGGTCGCATCGCCAGCTCCGCTCTCGCGACGGGAGACTTGGGGGTCTGGTTGAGTCCGTGACGTTGGCCGTCCAAGGTGTGGCCGTCGACCTCGGCAAGTTCGAGCGAGGCTCCTGGACTGGCTGCAGCCTCTCACGGCAGGACCGGGCACCCCAGAGAGGATCCCCCTTCTGCGGCAGACCGACACGTTCGATTCTCCACGGGACGCCACGTCGGCACTCACGAAGAGATTGCGACGCATCCCGACGCTAGGCCTATCCAGGTGGGCCTAAGCAACGCCGAGCGCCATCGCTGACGAGCTGACGAGCTCATCACCGACGAGCTGACGAGCTCACCGCCGACAAAAGAGACAACGCGAGGCGTCGGCACCTACGGCATCCTCAACGCTTCGGACGAGCCCGACACGGACGCGACAAGAACTTCAAGACGACGATCTGTAAGAGACGATCCAGTTTCCGATTTACGACGCAGTTAGGCCGGGGCCAATGTGGCCAGACTTTGGCGAGAAAAGCTAAGACTGACCGAGAGACTTTAAGGCGGAGCTAGGCTCCGGAAATGAGATAGTTGTTTTCTAGTAGTGCTGTATTTAGTTAGAGATTTGGATGCTCTTTTAAATAAGCTTTTTCGCTGAGTTATGTCTAGTTTTGCGTGCCTTTAGTTGTGTAGTTGTGGTTTTAGTGTTGTGTGTCGCGTGTGTTCACCGTCCCTGTACATATTAAATCCTCGTTTAAATCCCCGTCGTGCCTCTCCTCCATCGAGAGTAGCGCATGCACGCAACTCTCCACACTCCCAAGTAAAGGTGACAGTCATCATCTTATGAGCCAATGAGGCGTGACAATATTTTCAGACCGGTTAGTGCAGGCGGTCTTGGCCTGGTTCACCTTTATGTTAGACAATTAGTGTCTCGTTTCGTCTTTTTTCGAGACTGTTCTCATCCATTACTTCGGGCATTCTTGCAAGTTAATCTTGTCAGCGTTTTACCAAATTTAGTAATTTCGACAAATTTTGCTTCACATCTATATTTGCAGGGATTCATGTGTGAAGTGTGCCTCTCAGTGCGTTTTCTTGCAGTGAGGTTCTCAAATGAGTACTTATTCGCTATCTCAAGGAAAAATCTGTATAAAGATCTAATTGATATGCTTTTTAAACCTCCGTTATACCGATCGCTGTATATCGGCTTACCTGGAGATGACGTCCTTACACGGGTCTGTAAAATGCCTATTCCTCCTCACACTAAAACATTCTTCTTCAAAGTGCACACTGAAACGTTACCTGTTAAAACCTGGTTAAATAGGAAAGGAATCTTTGTATCTTCGATAAACTGTCGTCTCTGTAATGTACCGGAAACCATAGAACACTGTTTTATTGATTGCAAGGATGCCATATTGTTTTGGGACGTTCTCCAAAGGACTTTAAAAAAGGATTTTGATATAAATGCTTATACAATACGATATCTGATACAACCTCAATGTGACGATGTGCCTTTTGATATGCTCCTGCTTATGGCGTTGCACAGTTTATGGAAACCTCCCATGCTAGATCGGAATGCAGAACCAATTGTATCTTCGAAGTCACATTTCATTCGGATGATTTCACAGCTGAAAGACTTTTATGATCAGAGAGACTCCCAACCATACTGGTATCCGTTGTTGTTGAAGTGTATCCTTTTGCCTCCCTTTTAGAGAACTCTTACCGTAATAATTGTACTGTGAAGTGTTTGTTTTGTGCTTGTAGACGCGGCTGACTGTTTTGGCCGCTATGGAAATATCTTACGTATTCGTAATAAATACCATGACAGAAAAAAAAAAAAGTGGCTGTATGGCTGAGTGGCTACGGCGCTCGCTTTGGGATCATGCGTTCGCTGGTTCGAATCCCGCCCGGGCTAGAATTTTTTTTCTTAATATCACGTTTTTCTTTTTTTCCTCTGTTTGCCAGCGTGGTCGTTTGAACCCCGGTGCCACGGCGGCAGCCGTGGTACCGGGCGCCGACGCGAAGCGGCGGTCGTTGGGGTGTTGCGGATCGCAGCGTAGCAACACCCCAAATAAAAAAATACTGCTCCAGTCAGGTAGACTGCTCCCTCCCTGATAGTGAGATTATATTTGGATCATCAAAACAGTGATGCGTTTATAATACCACCGATCCCAACAGCAGGCTAGTCACCACCAGCCCAGCGTTTTCTCCGTCAACGCCTTCTCCGTTCCAACGGCGGCGGCTACAAACATGGTACGCGCGAGCGGCGCAGCGTGGCGCCAGCGGTCAAACGCTGTACCTACTAGCAATAGGTGAGGCGTAAACTCGTAAAGGCTCATGGGAAACGTCGTCTGCTCGGCGCTTCCGGCTCAACCGCTGACGGTTCCGGCGCGCAATTTTCCGTTCGCGGGGCCGGTCGCGTTTGCTCTCTGTGCACTTTCATCATAAAGTATCGCCCACGCTGCAAATATCTAGAGCCCGTGACGTACGCATCGATGACTGACCATTATATCTGAGCTTAGGCAGTCATTTAAAATATTTTTTTTCTAGCCGAATTGACAGAACACGTGAATTAGGTATGCGTGCTGTCACAGTCGCGGGTTTATCTTGAATGACGAATCGCACTTCCTTGTTCTTAAGTGAATTCTGTTCGGATCAACAATGGGAGTGATCTTGTAACATTTCAATGGTGAATATCAGATTTGGGCTAGAGCCCGTCGTATACACTAACGTGTTTGCCTTTGATCGTAGTCCTTGATAAATCGCGTTGAGCAAGCGCGCACAGCTAAGAAACTTGGCTTTACTTAAAAAAAAAAGATACCCACACACGTGTAGCTTTTCGAACTTTTATGCCACTGATAACGTAGATGCTTGGACCAGTTGGTATGACATACAAGGAATTTTATATCATTTTACAGCGAACCTTTATAGGTTTTGCGACGTTTATCATGCATGTGTTGTTTTCTACAATAACTTGCTGTCCACGTTACTGATAATATTTCATGGAACATGTTTAATAACCAAACGTTAACGACGCGATCGGCATGGTTTAACGATATTTTAACGTAGTATCTCTTTCTGCAACTTCACCAAAACATTCGTTATAAAAGTGTACAGAAATTTATACCACATTTTAACGCGATCCAAGCTGCAGTATACCCCTTGTGTTTGGGACACTTTGTGATAGTTGTGTAAGATATGGAACGTGAGGTATGCTAGAAGCGTTTGTCGACTGCAGTTGACTTCCGCGCACGCTTGAGTCTGTCTTAATATGCTTTCGACGTCTCTTTATAAGTAATATTGCAGCTTTGTGATCGTTAGGCTAATGTTTCTCGTCTTGTGCACCTTTCACAAAACATACGAGAAAAATTATCGTATCCCGGCCACGGCGGCCGCATTTCGATGGGGGCGAAATGCGAAAACACCCGTGTACTTAGATTTAGGTGCACGTTAAAGAACCCCAGGTGGTCCAAATTTCCGGAGTCCCCCACTACGGCGTGCCTCATAATCAGAACTGGTTTTGGCACGTAAAACCCCATAATTTAATTTTTTTACGAGAAAAATTACGGTCTACGCTTTTTAAATCCTTCCACTATACCTTGCTCATCTTGCATGCATCTAGCACTAAATTAAGGTCGCTATACTATGCAAGTTATTCGCTTAAATGTTGTTCCAAGACATTCGTGCCAAGAAAAAGCTATTGATTGGAACCGCCTGCCCGCCTCTAACGCCTCCACTACTAAACCATGCATGTTTGATCAAATCAGCCTAGTGAAACTTAGATGTAACAAGTAAAAAAAAAAATCAGATCCCTATTACACTACCGTGCAGATGGAATCCAGCGAAGCTGTGGTGGGTTCTGTCGTTGGCACGAACAGAATTCACTTTAGAACAAAAAAGTGCGATTCGTCATTCAAGATAAAGCCGCGACTGTGACAGCACGCATACCTAATTCACGTGTTCGGTCAATTCGGGTAGAAAAAAATATTTTAAATGACTGCCTATGCTCAGATATAATGGTCAGTCATCGATGCGTACGTCACGGGCTCTAGATATTTGCAGCGTGGGTGATACTTTGTGATGAAAGTGCACAGAGAGCAAGCGCGACCGGCCCCGCGAACGGAGAATCGTGTGCCGGAACCGTCAGCGGTTGAACCGGAAGCGCTGAGCAGACGACGTTTCCCGTGAGCCTTTACGAGTTTACGCTTCACAAACCGACATTTGAGCAGCGCCATTGGCCGACACGAGCGACGTC
>NC_051154.1:194196565-194199542 GCF_013339745.2 Dermacentor silvarum | reverse complement strand
CAGCGCAGGGGCTATACGTAGCGTCAGCGTCAAGCGCCGAACCCATCGCAGCGCCGGAAACGCAAGTTGTCCAAGCTCAGTCTTGACTAACGGCGCCATGCTACGACACGCTTAAACCTCCCTCTCTGCTCCTCATGCGCTTCTCGTTTTAACGCGGTAACGTTAAGGGCCCCGTGTCGCAGAAAATCCGGCGTCGGTGTCGGCGTCCGTGGCGGAGAAAATCATCCCGAACCACCGCGACCGTGCAGGCCCTCCGAGTGGTGCAAGGTGTTAGTGAACAAAAATTGAATTTCTCCCAGTGAAATCCGTCAGAAAAATGGTAAAGTACTACTTAACCACAACCTACAGACATGGTGGCGTCGGACTGTTATTTCAATGTACGAGAAAACATAAACGTCCGCGTCCCGTGCATTGGGGGCACGTTAAAGATCCCCAGGTGGTCAAAATTAATCCAGAATGCCCCACTGCGGCGTGCCTGATAATCAAATCGTGGTTATGGCACGTAAAACCCCAGAATTCAATTCAACTCTTGTGAGATCTGCAAAGCAACCTCGGACCCGAAGCGTCTCCAACGAAGTACCCACTGACCAGAAGCAACCTCGGGCCCAACGAGTGTCCGAGGTTGTTGCAGAACCTCGGAGACGCGTTGGAGAAGCATGAAACTCCCACTAACCGCTGCTGCCGCTCTTCATCACGTCAGCGTTGTGACAGCGGGTGTCCGCGGTAATCAAGCTTGATATCTTCATGTTTGGCTGTGTGCCCGTGACACCATGCTTGTTAATTAGTAAGCGAATGTTTACTACAATTTACGCTGACGATAAAACTATGATCCTTACTTCGTATAGTTGTCTAATAATTTGCTATCGCAATCAATCTCGCCTCTCGGACTAAACTGCGCCTTTTTAATGCAATTAGCATTCTTTGCCTGCTTCACCCACTCTGGCGGCGGGCTGCTGCTGTCTACTATTCATCCCCTGAAACGTCACTCTCGCTCGCGAAAAATAAAAAGGAAATTACATATCAGACTGATGGAAGTGAGAACGCGCGCTCTTGTAGTTGACGCCTATGCAATCGCGCCGCTGTTCATTCGAAGTCAGGCATGCTGAACCAGCTATACTATACGCTATAGAGCCAGCTGGACAGACTGGCTGCAGTTCGGAGACCGCGTCTGGTGCAAGTATATAATCTCCTTAGTCTGATGAAGCTTGCTTTGTGGCGTCCGAAGGTGCAGACGATGTGGTCTGTGGCACGTGATTGCGTTAATGCGATTAACATTATTAGCCTATATCTCCCCCACTACTGATTGTAGTCTCAAGTTTGCACTCTTACTCTTTTGGGCTTACCTTGTCCCCAAACAATAATCGTCATCTTGCGTGTTCGACGCCAACTAGGGTAACTACGTATATATGTACCACTGGGAATGTGCCGCTCTACAATGAAGAAAAAGATCCCTTGAATTTATCCCATGCTTAGCGGAATCGAAACCACGCAACAAACGTTCCTCAAGGACAGAAACCTGAAGCATTGCAGGCGGCGCCACAAATGCACTGAGTACGCGCCGCTTTTCAATGAACGCCTTTAACGCCAACGCTTTAGCGAACAGCGCGATGAATTCACTGGGTATCTGCTGGGTAGCTGCCGCTCTTCAGTGAACCTCTCGCCAGCTTGCGTCCCTGAGTTTGTGCCACTAAGTGACCAGCAAGCGAGGGAACAATCCTCAGCGATCGCAGGCACCGGCGCGCCACGTTTCTCGTCTCGGAGGCCACGCGTGGACTTCTCAGTTGTGCCACTGGATGGCGCAGCATGTCCAGAAAGAAGACTGGAGCGCCCGATTGCCGCAAGCCGCGTTTCTCAGCGTTCGAACGCTGAGAATTTACGCTGTAAAACAGGGATGTAGATGACATCAGCACTGGGAACATACAGAACTTTCAAGCAAGAAATTGCGAAAGAAAATATCTATGATAATTCTAGGGGAAGCTCTTTGTTGTTTGAAGCCAGGACGGGAGTATTGCGGACTAAGATGTACCGAGTCAAGTACCAAGGTATGGACACGTTGTGCGGTGCGTGTGGAGAAGAAGAGGAAACGGCTGAACACCTCAAACTTTTCTGTAAAGGGCTTAACCCAACAGTGCAAAGCAACGGGGCTGATTTTTTCAAAGCATTGGGGTTTAGGGACAGTGAAGGCAAAATAGACTTTAAGCGGGTAGAAATAGCCAAACGGAGGTTACCTGATTGATGGCTAAAATCAAGGACAGGGGTGAAATTTCACCCACCACAAAGTACAAAATATGTTAATAGTCATGGCTAGGTGGCGTATGCCACCGCCCGATTTAGAGGGTTCAGCCTCATCCATCCATCCATCCATCCGCACCGGCCCGCCATCCATTTAGGAGGCCACGCGCAGGCTTCGCGGCAGCGGCGCCAGATGGCGCTGAATGTTGTTAGAGAAGCGAGAAAGAGGAGTTCCGTTGCAATACACGCCTCATATATAACTCGTTTCGACGGTGGCAGTACATCGTGCCGCTATATTAACGCGACAGCGTTAAGGGCCCCATGTCGCAGTAAATCCGGCGTCAGCGTCGGTGTCCGTGGCGGAGAAAATCATCCCGAACCACCGCGACCGTGCAGGCCCTCCGCGTGGTGCAAGGTGTTAGTGAACAAAAATTGAATTTCTCACAGTAAAATCCGTCAGAAAAATGGTAAAGTACGACTTAACCACAACCTACAGACATGGTGGCGTCGGATTGTAATTTGAATGTACGAGAAAACATAATTCTGTTATCAGGAAACTGAAACACAAACCCCTCTTTTCCAGCATTTATACCACACCAACAGCGGCGCGCTCGGGTAGGTTACTTGCGAAAATCCTATCCAGATGGCGCTCGCATCCTCGGCAGGTTCAAAGGCCCTATATATAAAAAATAGCGTCACGCTTTGAAGAATGCCGCCGCCTCCTCGCACACCCTGGCCGAGGCCG
>NC_051154.1:194126565-194191565 GCF_013339745.2 Dermacentor silvarum | reverse complement strand
GATGATGATGATGACAGATACAAGATACCCAAAGAGTATCGTAAGGTAGCATGTAAGATACATGCTACCTTATGTATGTCTGTAAGATCCGTCTTCGATACTGCACAGACCTGCGCCCTGTACTGCTATTTATCTATGTGTATTGCATGAAACTACAGCACACGGCACGTGCCAACTTCAACAAAATTGGTGATCAATGAAACAGACGGTCACAGAAAAAGAAAAACCGGTAAAATGACCTTGAAAAAACCGTGGAAAGTCTATTTTGGAAAATTATATTCATCGAAAAAAAAAAAAAAGGTTGAACGGAAGTACAAACCGCAAGAAAAAAAATCATGGTATCATCCGCATTCGGTTATGCCCTTATTCGGTAATTGTTAATAAGAGTTACTTTATATGGCTCCCATTGTGGACGCCACAACCACGTCTTGCAAAGCATACGCGGATTTCTAAACCATCCACTAGAGCTCATGCGTATCAATTTCCACGTAAACTCTGACTCCGTTGTCGTGTCCGCTGCCGTAGCGTTGATGCGGGCGAATGACTGACGCCACTCCGATGTAGCCACGTACCCAAAAAGCCCCGTGTTTATTAGACAGCCGCTTTTTATCCCTCCTCCTCAGTGACGTCACAGAGCATTTGCACACGAGTGCTTGGTCAGATCTGAGATAACCGATAACAGTACACCGTTCCATATATCGCGTTGTGCAAAGCTATGGCAGATAGCAAGAATTCTTGTAGTAGCTGCGTTCGCACCAAGCAATAGTTCGGTGTTCTTACCAGCCACTACGTGACATTGCTCTTCATGTAGGCCCCAGTAATAAATAAAAAAAAAGTTTTATACCTTAGAAATAAACAAAATGTGTTATACGGCACTTAATACATTCTTTTAGATCGTTTTGCGTTTCGTTGTTTTCCTTTTGTGGTTTTTCATTTTCAGGGGCCCGTCTCGGCGCCTCACGCGCACGCTCGCCCTGGGCTCGCGCGAACAAGAGCGTGGCCACGAGATGCGCGGAGCGATACATTTTGATTACCGAACCTCTTACGTAGCTTCCCCAGCATTGCACGCGCACCTGAGGCCAGAACGCAGCTTACACGTGTCACATTCGAGAAAGGACATTGGACGCCCGCCAGAGAACAAGGAGACAGTTCGAACGCAAGTGCTGACTGTCGCCTTCAACATCTGACGGAGCGCCGATATCATGGACATCGACTGCCTACCGGACAGCCTTTTGCTGGAAGTCTACCGACATCTGCCGTTCCACGCCATATGCAAATGCTCACGGTAACTATGCTGTCCTTTTCATTTCAAAGCAGGCAACTTAGCGGCCTCTCCCGAAGGGTTCGTAATTGTGGATCGCCTTTTTGCAGAGATGCGTCTGCTTGTTGTTCCATAGTCGTTGATCACAGCTCACTCTAGCTTGACAACCACCATACTACGAGGTCGCGATTACAGTCTCGGGTGAGGAAGACTGATGGAAGCATGGAGGCGTTCTAAATAATTCTACTTCAGGTTCACTACAGTTTTAAAGAGGAAGGTTTCATAGCGGGACTTTGCTGACGGTGGCTATTGCTCTTGCCGAATAGCTCACACATGAAAAAAAAAAAAAAAAAACACGCAATCTCGTGCACTGATGTTACGCGAAGCAGTTTGCAGGTTGCTGGCTACACATCCTTTGGTATTACGCAAAGCGTTACCAGGTGGACGAACGTGTTTGTGTAAGGCGAGCAGCTAGCTGTGTGCCTGTTGCAAGTGTCTGTGTGTACGATAGCAGCAAAACGACGGTAGGTGGTGACGTTCGACGTGAATTTACGACATGCCGATTGCTGGGTTCTACATACCGGGTTCTGGAAGAGCGCAAGTGATTCCTGTATGCATGTCGTGCGCTCTTTGTTAAAACAACGATGATTTTTCACTCCGACGATGAAGCGTTAAAGCAGGACGGATCATAAAGGTGGTACATTGTCGCACAGCTTCTGCGTAGCGACAGCGGCACGATGTACTGCCACCGTCGAAACGAGTTATATATGAGGCGTGTACTGCAACGGAACTCCTCTTTCTCGCTTCCCTTGGCGCCATCTGGCGCCGTTGCCGCGAAGCCTGCACGTAGCCTCCTAAATGGATGGCGGGCTGGTGCGCGACTTTACGGTACAGTGAGGGCGTGGCACTGCGGGTCACGTGACTTCCGCTTAACACGTGTTGTCATGGCAATTGTGGAGCTCCTAGGTGCCTAGGGACATAATCTCGACTTTACAATTGCTAGTAGGTACAGCGGTGGCGTGGCACTGCGGGTCACGTGACTTCCGCTTAACACGTATTGTCATGGCAATCGTGGAGCTCCTAGGTGCCTAGGGACATAATCGCTTAGGGACTTTTGAGGCACTCGTCTCCGCTGAGCGTGGCTATCTTACCGGGCGCAGCGACCTTGCCGAGCGCAGCTGCTACGTGCGTAGGGAGCGAATCGTTTAGGGCGCGTTAAATGTCTGGCGGTGTCTGGCCCACGCCGGCCGCGCTTTATTATTGTAGCGTTTGTTCTAGTGGCGGAAATCCTTGAAGTAGTGGTGGTGTGGCATGACGGCTTCTCATCTCGGTGAACTGTAGTGGTGTAAACAAGCGGATACTGCTCGCGTTTATACCCCGGGGCCGCGGCGGAAGCCGTGGTGCCGGGCGCCAACGCGAAGCGGCGGTCGTTTGCTCTAGTCAGGTAGACTGCTCCCTCTCTGATAGTGAGATTATATTTGGATCATCAAAACAGTGATGCGTTTATATAACACGCATCACTGTTTATAAAACGCATCACTGTTTATAAAACGCATCACTGTTTTGATGATCCAAATATAATCTCACTATCAGGGAGGCAGGAATGCCCACACACTACATCTGAGCCTGTGGCTCCAATGCAGGGCCCTGGATCATCCACACCTTTCTCGCCCAAGCGATCCAAGAAACGCGGTAAGAGGCCGCAACATTTAAGGGACTTTGTTCCCTAAGTTCTTAACAGTAATTTGAGTGTGCAGTGTATCGTTTGAGCGTTTTGTTTGTATACTTGCCTTCATTATGCCTTGTGAAAAGTGCTTCATTGTATTTAGTTAATGGGCGATGTTAGCCATTATGTTATACTGTATTGCCATGCATCTCTTTTATTGTTTTGCCATCTTTGTTAAAAAAAATTACCGAGTGCCTATGCTACAAGTGCGTTATCTTTCGCAGGGGGGAGGGGGGGAGAGAAACTGTTTAACTACTGTATAATGCTGTGACATGCCCCTCCCTACTTAAAAGAAAAATTTAAAAGAATCTCCATACACATGCATACGCTAACTCATGTATAATCCTCTTCTTGAAATCAGGAGTGGTGTCTCCGGCCAGTTCCACGAAAATTTGGAAAACGGGGTGCCAATGCGCCCATGGTATGGGGGGTGGACCCGGCGTCGGCAGAAAAGGCGGCGGCGGAATTCCACAAAGCATCGTCGGCGTCTGAGTAGGGTACGCTGGAACGCGGGCATGAATGCAGTGTACCAAGCCTCAGCATCCGAGCAGTCTATGTCGTGGCAGCGTCCACTACAGACGCTGGACGCTACAGTGCATTTCATTGATGCGGACTGGGACTTAGACGTGGCCAGACATAGACTGCTCGGATACTGAGGCTTGGGACACTGCATTCTTGCCGCGTTCCAGTGTACTCTACTCAGACGCCGACGATGCTTTGTGGAAAAGATAAGCCCAAAAGAGTGCAAACTTGAGACTACAATCAGTAGTGGGGGAGGTATAGGCTAAGAATGTTAATCGCATTAACGCAGTCGCGTGCCACAGACCACGCCGTCTGCACCTTCGGATGCCACAAAGAAAGCTTCACCAGACCAAGGAGGTAATATACTTACACCAGATGCGGTGTCCCAACTGCAGCCAGTTTGTCCCGCTTGCTCTATAGCGTATAGCATTGCAGGTTCAGCATGTCTGACTTGTCTGACATGCTGAACTTGCTGACTTGTCTGCAGTCTGATATGTAATTTCCTTGTTATCTTTCGCGAGCGAGAGTCGCGTTTCAGGGGCCGAATAGCAGACAGCAGCAGCCCGCCAGAGTGGGTGAAACAGGCAAAGAATGCTAATTGCATTAAAAAGGCGCAGTTTATAGTCCGAAAGGCAAGAGATTGATTGCGATCCGAGGTTGTGCAACAACCTCGGAGACGCGGTTCGAGGTTGATTTTGGTCGTTGGGTACCTCGTTGGGGACGCTTTGGGTCCGAGGTTGCTTTACAGATCCCACAAGAGTTGAATTGAATTGAATTCTGGGGTTTTACGTGCCAAAACCACGAGTTGATTATGAGGCACGCTGCTGTGGGGGACTCCGGATTAATTATGACCACCAGGGCATCTTTAACGTGCCCCCAATGCACGGGACACGGGCGTTTTTCTTAGGATTCACTCGAACTCAGATTTGTCAAAATTCTACCCAGCTGGACTCGCTCAGAACTGATCAGTCGGAGTGAGCCGACTCATGAGTGATTTTGCCGACCTATGCTCTGTAGTAAAAGTAACGCGAGGAAATGGCTCAATTATTGCACCTTCCATAATCTTCAGACATTTCGAACGCACTTCTAGAAACTCGCGTATGCCGACGTATGACAATACCCTTTGTTCTTTCCAGCGTATGCCGACGGTGGAGGCGAGTGACTCGCGACGGGTCACTCCGGCGGGTGATCGACGTCACCTCGCAACCGCTGTCAGCTCTCCAGGTGTGGCACCTCGTCCGTCGCTACGCCGGCGTCAACCTCGTGGAGCTGAGAATCACGGGGGCCAAAACGGTCACTTTTATCGACAAATGGGCACGCAGACTCACGGCCATGGTGTTCGGACACTTAAGAGACCACTGCCCGCCTTTCCAGGTTTGCACGCTATACGGCTAGTATAAACAGGGGTAGCTAATCCTAGCCGCGTACATTGAGCTGTGGCACCTTAGATGGGTAGAACGTGCCCAAACCACGATCTGAGCATGAGGCACGCCGTAGTGGGATGATACGGATTAATTTCGGCCAGTTGGGGTTCCTTAACGTGCACCCAATGCACATTACACGCGTGTTTCTGCATTCCGCCCCCATCGGAATGCGACCGGCGCAGCCTGGATCCAACGCGTGACCTCGATCTCGGCAACGCAACGCCATAGCTACTGGTATACCGCGGTGCATGGGTAATGGGTTGAATGGTAACGTGGTGTTAGTGCTTTAATGTATGTTTTATATATATGCAACAGGAGGAGCTGTTAGCGATTTCACGTCGTATCTCGAAACGCTCCAAAGGTTTTTGAAAAACACAGATCTGCATTATTCACGCTACTGCCTTTAGCTTTTTAAAAGGAATTACTAAAGGAATAAATTTTCACAAGTAAAGCACTTTAAGTTAGGAGTGTAAACGTGTTAGAGGAGTAAATAATTCAAGCGGCAATCAACACTTGACGCCTTCATATTCGGTGTGGGTATGCACCTGGCGTGTAGCGGCGCTTCCTGTACTGCACGGACATTTCGGTGATGTTTGTGGAGGACGGACGAGTTTTAATGCGATACCGTTAAGGTCCCTGTGTCGCAGAAAATCCGGCGTCGGCGTGGGTTTCGACGTCGGCGTCCGCGGCCAAGAAAATGATCCTGAACTACCCCGACCTTGCAGGCCCTCCTCCGCGTGGCGCCGAGGCGCTGGTGAACTAATCGAATTTGTCAAAGTAAAATGCGTGAGAAAAATCGTAAAGTACGACTTAACACCATAACCTACAGATAATCTCACACACACACACACACACACACACACACACACACACACACACACACACACACACACACACACACACACACACACACCACACACACACACACACACACACCACACACACACACACACACACACACACCACACACACACACCACACCACACACACACACACACACACACACACACACACACACACACACACACACACACACCACACACCACACACACACACACACACACACACACACACACACACACACACACACACACCACACACACACACACACACACACACACACACACACACACACACACACACACACACACACACACACACACACACACACACACACACACACACACACACACACACACACACACACACACACACACACACACACACACACACACACACACACACACACACACACACACACACACACACACACACACACACACACACACACACACACACACACACACACACACACACACACACCACACACACACACACACACACACACACACACCACACACACACACACACACACACACACACACACACACACACACACACACACACACACACACACACACACACACACACACACACACACACACACACACACACACACACAACACACACACACACACACACACACACACACACACACACACACACACACACACACACACACACACACACACACACACACACACACACACACACACACACACACACACACACACACACACACACACACACACACACACACACACACACACACACACACACACACTTCTACCATTCTTACAGCGGAGCGCCCCGGTCTGGGTTACTTGCAAAAACACCATTTTCAAGTTTGTTGGCATTCTCCTAGTATAAAAGTGAAACGGTATGGTGGTTTTCAACGATACGGGATCCACTTCAATCACAGGCTTGGACGGGAAGTGGGCTAGCGAGTGTCTGGTTGCGCTGTTGCTTTTCTTTCTTTCTTTATTTTCTTTTTTTTTTTTGGGGGGGGGGGGGGGCACGTGCGCTCAGGAGAGCAGGGTAGGTAGTAATGAAGAAGGTCCCCCAGGGGAACCTCAGAATAGCATCGCCGTCCATAAGAACAAAACAAGGGAGGAAACCAAGAAAGAGAGTTAGCCATGCAATAGAGTGTATACATAAACATGCAGGGCGGCAGAAGAACGGCAAATCGGTTAGAGATTGAGGAGCAGTTAAATAGAGAATAGGAGTGTATATGCGATTGCAGAAACGCATTTAGAGGCTCGGAAGAGCCGCTATTAAGAATTATGTTTGGGAAGGGTGCAACAGAACTTAATTGGAAATAAAGGGAGGGGGAGTCGGAATGCTCATACATCAGGAAGCCAAATGGGAAAGAGTAAATTCAAAATGTCAAGAGCATCTTTGGTTATCATGAACAATGAGCGGAAAGAAAACTTGGCTGGCCGTAACGTATTTCTGGATCGGAAATAATTCCAGAGAGAAGAATCAATAGTTAGTTTAATACCTAAGTGCTGATATTAGGGATTTCGGGATTGACGCCGAAATTATCCCATTAGGTGACATGAATGCCTCCATACAGGACCGAGATGGCTATACTGACAACAACGGGAATCCAATGTTACATCTTTGAGAGCAACATAACCTCGTTATCGTGAGTGCAGGGCGGCAGACCACGTGGGAAGTGGGAAACCGGCAATCGACCATTGATTACTTTCTGATGACAGAAGGAATTTATGATAAGTTGAGAGTAACGGTCATTGACGAGGAAGGGTATAGCAGCATAGGGAGTGACCATAAACGCATAATTTTGAAAATGGGATATGTAGTCGGGAAAGAGAGCAACAAGCGAAGAATGGCCAGTCCAAATTTGAACGCTGGACAAATAACAAATATAGTCACAAGAGTCGAGGAAGAACTTGGCAAATGGCCAAGCCAGGAGTGGGAATATAGAGAGCTTGTAAGTGTAAATGGCGAGAGAAATGAGGAAAGAGAAGCAACATGCTTGTTGGAAATTAAAAAAAAGTTGTCGCAGTTTCACCTGAAAGGCGAAGCATCAATTGCGATAGCAAATTTGTAGAGAGCTATACGGAGTAATGATATTAGCTTTATCAGCTATATAAACTTGGACATGCAGCAGCACCGGCAACACGCAGAACTGTTGTCGACGCCGTCGGCGTTTTGCCCGCGTTCGCTCAAAATGCGTGCGGCGTTGGTGACTGTTGCCGGAGCCTCTGATATAGACCTTTTCATCGGGCGAGGAGGAAAGGGCGCGCGACGAGCCTTTCCTCCTCTCTGGCTTGTGCGAGCCGGCGCGGCGCGGCTTGAATGTGGTGCCGGTCGCGCGCTGCGGAACGATTTGGAGGTGTTTTAGCTAGTTCTGAGTGCAATTTACGGGATTTCAGTTCTTACGAGGTCGTCGAACAACCACTGTGTAGCCTTTAGGTGCAGCAGTAGCTATAGTATCTGGAAATTTCTCTTGGATGTGCAAAAATGCGACGCGCATTATCAGCCGCAGTGTGTGTATGTGTTGTGAACTACGTTGGATGTATCGGTTTTCACTCTACGAAGAGTTGTAAAACATTTTCATCAGCCACCGGCATCGTTCTCACGCATTTTAAGTTTAGTCGACTTCAAATCACTGTTTACGTTCAAGGCCAAAGGCATTGCTCAACACAGCGAGCACTGCGGTTTGCAAACCAACATATACACACAAGCTTCGTGCTTCGATCGGCATTGCCTTTTTGCCCTGTAAGGCACAATATAGAAAGGGTATCGCATAAAGAGAATCCAACAGCTATGTGTAAGGCCACAATTTCCGTAAGGTGGGTGAATGCGTCGTAGATGACTGAACTTACGAGACTAAAAAAAGGAGTTCATATATGTCCTCCTTTTGCGGCAAAATAAAACAGAACACGGGATAACGACGGAATAAGACTTCGCATGGTCGTGCCGCATGCTTGGACCACTTGGAACATGCGTTATATAGAACAGACAGATCTATAACACAGCATTTAGTACTGCCTCGGACGCTCGCGCAGTCTGCAGCTAGTCCTTCGACTACTCGAAAAGTGTGATTTACACTGTACGGTATGCGGCTATTATTAACCAAATTATTTTATTTGTGAGCTCAAACCTTGCCCAGCAAACAAGGCAGTCGCCCAATGTATCTACAGATAACAACTTGAACGCTTGTCAAAGTAAACAGTACGACTTATTCTCCAGCAGAACGGTACCCACGCTGTTAGGATCGTCAAATGTTTCGTAAGTACTCGTTGCAGCTAAACCAGAGCTCAGAATTACTGTGCTGAGATTGCTGCAGTGAGGTAACATTCGTGAAACGAATTTTCAGAAATACCTAACCGATATTCGAGGCTGATTGTAAGCTCAAACAAACGCGCACACCTCACGCTGGGTGCTCCGTCCGCCCTAACGTCTGCATAAACTCCAGCCGCTTAATTATACTTCAGACTTAAATTTCTTCACTACGCCTCACACGACCATTCCCCACGTAGAAGACGCCATTTAATGCTAAATAGACCGCGCGAGTGCGAAAAAAAAAAAAAAAAACCACCAGAAACTGCCGCCGAGCGCATACCACAGCATACAACACGTGCGTTCGCCCAAGCCATCATGCCAACTGCCCATAGATGGCGCCACTGCCTGCGCAATGGCGGTGCCCATGAAAAAACGGTCTATAAATAGGCACTTGATGCCGCAGCTAAACGTCGCCTCCCTTCCCTCCCCCCCTCCCCCACGGCTTCTCGCGCGTCGGAAGAAGGCGCGTTTGCTCTACATATATGGTGATTGTAAAGGAGGAAAGAGTCGCCTACTTCGGCAGCCCTTAAGCGAGCACGGCGCAGAACGCGCGTTTGTTCTCCGCCGTGCGTTCACTCCCCGTGAAAGCGTGCGCCCCTCTCGCCCTTTCACTCGCACATACAGCGTTCGGCGCGCGGCGACGATTTCATCTCCATTGACGTCATACGGAACCTCACGGCGACGGCGACGCCGACGGCAGAAATCTGCTTTTGAGTGTCCATATAATTGATATCGCAATAAAAGAAACCGAAAAGCTGGCGAAACAGGGAGATACGAGAAGCGATCGCCGAACGACGAAAAGCATCACGAGAGCTCAGGCAGGCAAATAAAGCGCAGCTGCCGCATGTTGAAGTAGCCAGAAAATGTGAAATATACCGGGAGAAGAAATATATGGTTCAAATACATGTTCAAGAAACGATAAAAGGTGAAAGTGAACGTTGGTTGTCAGAAATACGTGAGAAAAAGAACGCCGCACCTAGATTATTTTGCAACCACATAAACTTATTAGGCAGGAAGTCTGGAACAATACGACAACATATCCTAGACGAAGATGGAAACAAACTGAAAGGGGACGCGCGCCATTAAATGACATCCGAAACGAATACCAGACAGTTGGCGACCAAGTAGAATGAATTTAATTTATAGAGGTAAGGGAGAAAAATATAGAATTCACTAATATAGACCGTTAGCCATTACATCCCTAATATACATGGTTAGTAATGCAGGCGAATAAATTAAAACTGCAAGCATGGGCAGAGAATAATGGCATATTGGGAGAACTTCACAGTGGCTTCAGAATCAGTAGTGGTCTGGATGATAACTTATTTGTGCTTACTCAGTGTATTGAAATATCCAGAAAAGAAAGGAGACCGCTATATGTCGATTTTTTAGCCATTACCGGAGCGTATGAGATCGTAAACCGCAACATATTGTGGGATATTCTGGAAGGGGAAGGCATAGGCTACTGCTGTATACTGCTTTTAAGAGAGATTCACCTAGAAAATACAGTTTGCGTTGAATGGGAAGGGATGAGGAGCAAATTGATATCAACATATAGGACTGAGACAGGGGTGCCCTCTATCCCCGATGCGGTTTATGATGTACGTGGTAAGGATGGAAAGGGCACTAGAGGGTCGCAATATCGGGTTTACTTTCTAATACAAACAGGCGGGAACATTAGTAGAGCAGCAGCTTCCAGGTTTGTTTTATGCGTACGACATTGTATTGCTAGCTAACGAGCAAAGTGATATGCAACGTCTGGCTAATATCTGTGGAGAGGAAGGCGAGAACTTGGGTCTGAAATCTAACGTTAAAAAGCAGGTATTTTGGTATTCAATGAGAACAGTGAAGAGACGGTGTCAATACAGGACCAAGAAGTACTTCGAGTAAAAGACTGTAAATACCTTGGTATATGGAAGAACGAAGCCAACAGATATATGGAAACACAGGAAAAAAGAACAACAGCAAAGGGGAAGAGATATGCGGCCACAATGAAACAGTGCTATGGGGATACAATAGGAACGAGAAGCTCCGGGGTATGTGGAAATATGTAATAGTTCCACGACTTACATTTGGAAATGAGGTTGTTTGGTTGAAGTCAGGGGTACAATCAGGACTCTATGGCAACCAAATGTCAGTGGGACGCTTCGCATTGGGCCTCACGGGAAGACTATGCCAATGAGGCTGTGCAGGGTGATATGGGCTGGACAAGTTTTGAAGTGAGGGAAGCTCGGAGTACAATTGATTATGAACAACGACTGAGGAAAATGGAAGAAATTAAATGGGCTGGAAGAGGTTTTCAGATATTTGGACAAGAAAGACATTAATTCACAGTGAAAGAAAAGAAACTAGGAAGCTTACCAGCAAGTACGCCACCGGTATACTAATAACATATATGGCAACAAAGAATGTCAAGCGCAAAGTTGCAGAGGCTGAGACAATCTCATGGGTAGCGGCAATTGAAAAGAAACCTTCTACGAGTAACTACTTAAGAGGAAAAAACGAAATAAGGAAAGAAACCATTTATGATAACTCAATGGGAAACTCTTTACTTTTCGAATCGAGATCAGGTTGCCTTAGAACGCGTACTTATAAAGCGAGGTACAACAAGGAAGAAGAAGCATGTGCTTGCTGCGGTAAAGCTAGGGAAACGATGGAGCATGTTCTATTAGAGTGTGGAGATATCTGCCCAGCGATCTCTTTAGGCACACCTGGCCTCCTTGAAGCCCTTGGGTTCAGCGAGAGCGGGGGGAAAGTAAAGATGTCCGCAATAGAGATTAGTAGGAGGCGATTGGAATATTGGTGGAAGAAAAGTATGCAGACGACAGACAACGGAGGCGTACGAAAACAATGTACCCAGTAGGGGTTCAGAAAGTTTGGTGATGGAAATTCTTCGTCTTTTTTTCTTTCTTTCTTCTTTTCTTTTTTGATGACAGGTATGACATTATGCAATGTAATAACAAGAGCTTGGTGGCGCAACATACCGCTGCGCTGCAATAGGGACGCTCATAGCATCCCTCCATCCATCCAACCGCGGGACAAGCACGTTTTTACAATGACTCAAATAATGTTATGCATGCATGGAAGCTTTTTATTAAATTAAGATATTACCGTGGCTAAGAATGCGCGACGAGGTCAAAAGCGTCACACGAACTTGGCCGGAATTGCTCAGAAAAGCTTAATAAAAACGAGGAAGAAATGCAACACCCTCAACACCCCCTTCTTATATACCCCTGGGCACCTACTTTCCACACTTGCACTTCTGACTATAACATTACCCACACACTATAACTTGCGCATTCACCGTTTCACGTTTGCCAGGAGTTAATGTCCCCAATAAACAGCTTCGCGCTAAGAAAATCCTTCCTTCATGTTTCGCAGGTCTTGCATCTGACTGACACTGTGCTGGCACTTTGTCGGACCTCACCACGTGGCTTACACACCTCTCATTAAAGACGTCCCTCGACCTGGCCAACTGCATCTTCCTGTCGCGGCCTGGTGCTCGAAGGCTGCTACCCAGTCCTCGCCACTGGCTTTGCAGGAACAGGCCGCTGATCGCCAACCTTGTCCTCCTGGACATCGAGCGCATCTCCGTCTGCAACCGGGAAGTGCAGGTGGTGCTCCTTCAGGGCGCCAAGCTCCGGTATCTGTTTGTCGGCCACACGGCGTTCGATGGGAAGGCGTTCCAAACGGTTTGGCGCCTCCTGAGCAACCAACGCACGCTCCACCTCACCCACGTCGTCTGCCTCAGGTGCCACGCCAGAGACAGGAGCTGCATTTGAACAAGCTCCTGCAGATGACGCCCCGGTTGCAGTGGTTAGCCGCGACTAGTGCCTACATGTCGCCTGCCGCTAGGGAGCACGTGGAACAGTGCCTAGTACTCAGCTCCTGCCATTACCTGGAGTTCGGACCCGGCAACGTGCGGATAGCGCGGCATCCTGTGGGCACTCCATGGCCAGCGAGGTGCGCAAGGCGCACCTGGACGTCGGGCCCGCTGATAACTAGCGAATGTGTTCACTCGTGTTTTTGCTTTTTGCTGCTCTGTTTTTCCAAATAAATTGTCACGTTGATGTCATTTTCATGTAGGAATGAGCTAGCTATGTCATTACTTTCATAAATACGGTGTTTGCAGCCTACGGCTATTTGGGGTGGTTATTGGGCGAGGCTGCGTACTACGCCGCGCGCTTCCGCCCGGGCGGCTGTATCTTGAAAGCCATCTGCGGCGGGGGCAGAGTCCTTCCTCCCTGCGCTGTGTTTTCGCGGCGCGTTGATGCGAGCGGCGAGACGAAGGTCAATTCGCTCGCTGCTGCTGCCGCGCTTACTCACTACAGCGTTTTGACAGCGAGTTTCCGCGGTCATCTAGTGAGATGCGTTCATGATTGCTTGTGCGCGCGTGACACCATGCTTGTTAATTTAGTTAGTATGCCTATGTTTACAAGTTTATACGGCCTATAAAACTACTATCCTTACTTCGTATAGCTGTCCACTAGTTTTCTGTCGCAATCGATTCTTCGCCTTTCACTCGAAACTGACTTTTTTATTAATGGTATCAGTATTCTAAGATACTTCATGCATGCATTTTTCCGGTGTCTTTGTATGTACGTGTGTGTGTGTGTGTGTGTGTGTGTGTGTCAAACCATTTTCCCGCCAACTCTGGTCACTAGGTAGCGCATGGTCTAATCGGTAGAGCATCCGGGTTCGAAACCAACCGTAGGACCAACTTGGGTCACCGGTAGTGATGTCATTTTAAAACCTTGAAAAAGAATTATTTTTTGTGCAGAAATTTTTATAAACACTGGAAAAATATCCTAACATTTTTAGCATACGGATGTAAAAACAACAGCAGAAGAGGTTGTATGCAAAGACGCGTTTGTAAATGCTTTGACACAATATGGACATTCTATAAACCACTTTCTTAGTCGCTCGGTGATTGTAGCTTTCGGAATTCTCGTCTAACGAACATGAAAGCTGCGTATTTTTCATTTTATTAGGGAGGTGAGATTGGCGTACTGTGTGCACACTTCCGGAACTTTCGTTTTTCAGAGTGTGGACGGAGTGTGTTTGCCACGTGGTCAATTATCTAACCGGCTCCGGTGAAAACTCGGTCAAACATGTGGCCGCCTTTAGGCATACGGAATGGTGGGAAAGGACAATTCATATGCATATAGATAATCTTTTGCAATCTTGAAACCAGTTAACGATGCTAAAGTATTCTTTCAAAATTGTTTTATTCATTCTGTGAAAGGGCCCCTTACCAGGTCTGGCAATTTTGAGCTGCCAAGCGCAGTGCATACAATCGTGTCTCCTAAGTATTACATCTCTACGCGCGCGGAAAGAGCCTAAATTTCAAAACAAAAGCCGTTTGTCCTTTTTCTCGTGGGCGCCGCGCTCCGACCTTCAGAATCAACGTATATCGCGCAAGTGCGCCTACGTACGTACATGCTAGTGTTGTGACGTCGCGCATAGTGATACGTGACTTCGAGAATTATTCAAGGCAATTAATAGCAGGTATTGCTTTAATCTGCTGCTTCAGTAGACAAATTAAAGTATATATAGAAATGATAAAAAAAAAGATGGAAGCCGAATGTCTGCGTGTTTTTGTTTTACTTCGTACCGTAGCAATTAAGAGAGATGTACAGCCGCCCAAATCTTTAACTGACTATGCTCACAAAGCTCGTGAAGATAGCATAGTCATTTGTAAGTTTGTTCCTAATTTAAGGTGCTGGCGCGCAGAAAGTAGCCGCTCACGCGCGCTAGTTAAAGATTTGGGCGGTTGTACTTCCGTGTCATCTGAATCCACGTCCTATACGTCGTGCACTCGCGCGCGCAAAGGACATAACTATATCATTTTCTACCGCGTTCTCACCCTCCGAGGTTGCTTTGTGGCTATGCTGTTCAGCTGCTAAGCACGAGATAGCAGGATCGAATCCCAGCCACGGCGGCCACAATTCGATGGGGGCGAAATGCGAGAACACCCGTGTACTTAGATTTAGGTGCGTGTTAAAGAACCCCAGGTGGTCCAAGTTTCCGGAGTCCCCCACTACGGCGTGCCTCATAATCATATCGTGGGTTTGGCACGTAAAACGCCCATAATTTATTTTTAATTACCGTGTTCCAGCGCCACGCTCATGCTCTTTCATCCTCTCACGCCTGCCTCATTGCTCGCGACAGGGCATCGACGCAGGCGTTGGCTGTGCATGCGATAACGTTTGCCCTGTGGCCTTTTAAGCGGCAGCACACCCGGCTAAATGCTATGGTCGTTTGTACGCGGAAAGTTTGGGAGCACTGCAATCGCGGTGCACAAGTGGGCACGTCACGCGGTATTTTTTTTTTTTTTTGATTTCGCGGGCATCTTGCAGTAAGCGGGAAAAACCTAATACTTAATAGATAGGAAGTTAGAAACTGTTTAATATCGGACGTTTTGAAAACCGCTCCACAACTTTCTAACTGGAGTTTTTGCCTAACTTCGTTGCTTCAGAAGTTGGTTAATTAATATTGACTGATTATGCAATTAAGCAGACAGACAGAAAAATAACTTTAATGAAGATACAAAAATAGTGTGACTTACTCCATATAATAGTAAGCAACAGGTCGCGTCGTCTTTGAGTGCATCGAAATATTTTTAAACTTTGACTAAAGTTAGCTGGGACACCATGTATATTGAAACTGATTTCAAGTGGATACGTCTTGCAAGCTCACCGGATACAATTCGTAAATTGCAATATGTGCCACAAGGTAATTAAATAAGAAGTTAATTAGTGATTTTTTAATTAGCTGAATGTGTGTTTCGATTTCTTGTGTAGTAATGTCGTGCTAGATACTGTGGAGTATCAGGTCAGGGGCAAGCTTCTCTACTTTTCCTGTCATTGAACTTGCTTCGCCCTCTCTCTCTCTCTCTAACTTCTTTTATATAAAAAAACACGTTTATGCAAAAACCATGAATATTTGGTGCAATATGTAACCACACTGACGTCGATATAATTTCCCAAACTTCCTTTTCTTTGCTGAGCTTCCATACACGTGGCGTAAGGTGCGAGTGGCGCCTGCAGTCCCCTCGCGCCACGACGAGGAAGAGGAGGAACGCCATGGCGCAGGTTGGAATGGTAGCTATGTGGCTGTTCTTGATCTTAGCGGTCACCGGACTGGGCGCCGCCCCTACTGCGGTCGGAGCACAGGATCAGGATGCTGCAGGTAGGAAATGTGAGCGACTTCGGCAGTGCGCTGCTGATACTGCTTCTCCCTCCTTGCAGACAACCGACAGGGCGAGCCCGCGGCAAGGACCGTCATTGTGGCCGGATCCGCTGGCGTGCCGCTGAGCGTCAACTCGGCGCTGGCGCCGGCCAGCCGCCAGGAGTACGGGGCTGTGCAGCCAGCAGGCAGCTACGGCCTATTGCCGCGCAGCAGGCTGCGCCGGAACGCCCACAGACGCCGGAGGCGCCTGGACAACCCACGCTACTACTACCCGAACGGCGACTACTCATCGGACACAGAGGTCGGCTGGGACAACTACCGCAGGCGAGCCGTGCGCGAGTCGGCTGAAGTGGGCCGGCGCCCCGACTCCTACCAGGTATCCTACGCGGCTCCGCTGGAGTCGGACGCTGCCATCGCCTCGGCGGAGCGCTTCAAGGTCGACGAAGGTCACAGGGAGCCGGAACAGGAGTACGCGGCCGGTGGGTACGACTACCGGACTGGCTACCAGCGCCAAGGCTATCAGAAGCAGCGGCGCTCCGCCGCCGCAGTGCCGGCACCCAGGCGAAACGCCAAGCAGTGGGGCTCGTGGCAGTCGGACTACGGCGGCGGCCATATGCAGCAGTCCTGGAACGAGCGCTACCCACAGTATGACTACGGGGAGCCAGCCATTGCATATGCCAGGAAGGAGCCGTCCAAGTTTTATGTCCGTGAAGAATCCGCCTCGGGTGTGGCCGACCCGGGCAGCAGCGCGCAGTCCAGCTATGCCGCCGAAGTGGCCGGCCAGGACGGAGTAGTGGAGCGCGCCGGAGACGTGCCGGCCGTCGCCGCCGCTGCCATCCCCCAGTAGTGCAACAATAAACCAAGGAGAGCATCTTGCTTCCCTGTGTTCGATAACAGATGTGAAGTTTTTCAAACAGCCCGAGTGAAAGCAGCCCCATCGCACTCGTCAAGAGCATTCTGGACAAGTGTGACGGGAGTTAGCTCTCGCGCTTATCACACCGTGAAGCACAACAAGCGATCACTTATGGCAATCGGAGTGAAGCATAATAAATTGGCGGCTTTCGCTGTGTACATTCTTTGGAAGGAAAGGTACGTGGGAGAGCGCGCGATTCATCTTCGACAAGCAAGGTTATTATACCACCTTCATGGGTCTCATCGGAACTGCTTCCTGTATGATAGGCATCACGACATTCAGCCATGTATATCAATATCACGCGAGAGGGCCGCTACGAGCACTTCCATCCCGAGCCCATACCATTAACGTATACACGCACATCCTACTACACTATCACCTTTCACGAAGAACACTACCGCTGCCTCCGACGAGAGAGGAAGCCGTAATATGGCGAAAACTCCAAACACATCCACATTTGAGACTTTACCATGCCATACACCCTGCGCTGTATTCCTATAAATGCCCACACTGCGATCAATGCGCAACGCTTTACCACGTGGTATGGGCTTGCGCAAGCACACCACAGCTCACACCCATAACACACCCCACCACACGGCAATGGGAGGCAGCGCTGCCCAGCTCCGACTCGACGGACCAGCTCAACCTGGTCAACCGAGCGAGAAGTGCAGCTAAGGCCGCTGGACTCCTGGACTGAGGGGACCACCCACTGCAGAGCGGAGGAGCTACCTACGCTCGTGTTCTCTTTTGCATAAAGTTTATTCTCTCGCTCTCTCAATACCACGCTTTTTTTTTCTTGTGGGGGTGGGGTATTGAAAAATGCGTGTAGTGTTCATGAGCATCTTTATGGGTGTCACTTCAAGTTACCCCCTCGCCAAGTCTCCCCATTCAATTCCCCCATATTTATGCGAAGAATGCTAAGATGTTGCCCAGGACCTATTTATGTGGTCTTTTAGAGTAACACAACGTATCTCCAGACCAACTGCATAATTGCTAATGATGCCTCCTTGTGTGACGAGAGCGCCGGAGTATTCTCTCCTCACCTTAGCTGGTATTTCTCTCTTGGACTTCCCGATTTTACACCTATTTTTCGGGTTGAATTAATGGTTATCATTCTAACCTTGTGCATGTTGCCATCAAATGTATGAACATCCGTTATTTTAACACATTCGCTATCCCTGTGCTCAGCACTTACTGAGAGAACAGGCTCGTAAATATTGCGTACATTTGATTGTTTACTTACTCAACATTTACAAGTAGTAAACTCAATTTGGATACCGGGTCATGGGGAATAAATTTAAACGAAATGACAGACTCTCTTACCAAAGCTTCCCTGGATGGCCCGGTAGTTTGCATATACGATATATGCATGAACATGCGAATTTTCAATAACAATCAGTTGCTAGCGCGGTCCCGTATGTGTCCTTGTGAGCCTCAATCAGTCTTTGAATTTAAGTCAACCCCTGCACAGTTCTCTAAACTTGCTTTTTTTTTTGGGGGTTTACGTGCCAAAACCAGTTCTGATTATGAGGCACGCCGTAGTGGGAGACAACCTGGGGTTCTTTAACGTGCACCTAAATTTAAGTACACAGGTGTTTTCGCATTTCGCCCCCATCACTCTAAACTTGCTAAGTTCAATCTTTGGCTCTTTTCAAACACCAAATTAGTCCGTCTTTACGTACAAATAGTTAACAACTAAGGCCCGAGCAGAAGCCGTCAAAATTCATGTCAGTGAACTGGCGCGGGATCTTCAAGGCGGCGTCATCACGCGCCTTTTCGCGTTTTTTTTTTCTGGCTTACGAAGCCTCCTCTCAAGGTCAGAATGTCTTTCTTGATATTGCATAAGGGTAATTTACTTACAACTAAAATAATCTTTCGCTTTAGTGCCACTTTAAGCATAATTATATCGTTGTACATCTCTTATGACTGCCAACAATGTCCATCACAATTTTAACTTCCCTAGCTCATATTCCCACGGCGCCTCGCTCTTGTTTGTATGTCGAGGCCACTTAGCATACCTCTCGTCCTCCTGTAGTTGTGCTCGCTCCTTTCACAGTGTACACTTTTGTAAAACAATATTTTCTTTATCTTTATGTATTTCTTGCCATTGTATCCACAATGAGCTGCTTTGCTTCTGAGTAATTCCCAATTGGACCAATTCCTATAGCCTCTGTCTATATGGCCCCCAAAAGTGTTTGTCTCTCCTTATAGGATCCGTGAAAGGTTGATAAAGATCAGCGCGATTCTAAGATAAAGTAGTCAAAGCAATCGCTTTCCGTATTTAAAAAAAAAGAACATTGCCTCTGGGCCCTGACCCAATTCAAATCTTGAGGCTCAACATTGAAGGCTCCAACCCTGACATGATTACATGCAAGCGTTGCAGAACAGCTTCGTTATCTTTTCTCCATCGTACTGGGCCTGGTCAGAAGTGGCGTTCACGATGTGCAACAACGCGCGTTCTCAAGCCTGTAGTAGTGACGAAACTCCGTACACAGTCCCTAGTTATTGGACACCAAATATTGGTATACAAGTGTAATGTTATTGTTATACAAGTGTAATGTCGCAATGTTATTCATACTTCACACAATGGTTTAATGAGTTTTTTTTATTGTATGTATGTAATCTTTCGTTTAGCTTCTGCTTCGGCAGCTTTTCAAAATGTCGAACATTAATTCCCAAGATATGTATTTTTCCGATATATCGATTACATTTCGGCTTGGGATAAAACAAAAGAAGCTTGGGACGGTAATAATTCCAGTTCTGTCGAAAATCATTGCTTCGGGCATGAAATTCGATGAAAAGTATGTTTTGTCAGCGAACAAGTTAAAATTACGTACTTGAGCCTCACGAATAGTTCTGAAAGAGCTCGTAGTGCTTCAGGCATGGCGTGTCGGGCAATTTGGACTGACTCTGGTGGAGGGTTTATTGGAGGAATATAAAGCACTTAGAAATAAACTTAACAGTGAGCTTCGAAAAGCAAAGATAGTGTATTACGAGAACTTAATGCTTTCTAGTATCAGTACTAGAACCCCAGATACTACTTGGAAAGCTATAAACAGTGTTCTGGGACGCAGCAAGAAAGACGTCATGCCAGTTGAAATTACAGTAAACAATTGCGTATTCACCGGTGTAAACCTTGCTAATTGTTTCAACAAACATTTCACTTCCAGTATAACGCCAGATAATGGTGTCTCACTCGTAGATGACTTAATTATTCGACGTCCTGAAAGCATATTTCTTAATCCCACAGATGAACCAGAAGTTTATAGAACATTTATGAGTCTTAATAATAGTAGTGCATTAGATATAGACAATCTTCAGATAAGACCTATAAAATTTGTTTTAGAGTATGTTGCCCCTGTACTTGTTTATATATTTAATTTAGCAGTGGAGTCCGGAGAACTTCCAAGTCAAATGAAGTGTTTTCGGGTGTCCGTTCTGTATAAAGGTGGAGACAAAAACATGCTGGGAAACTATCGCCCAATATCTATTAAACCAGTATTTGCTAAAGGTTTCGAGAAAATGTTGCATACCCGGTTCTCAGATTTTTTCAATAAAGCTGATATCATCAGTGACGCCCAGTTTGGTTTCCGGAAAGGAAGGTCTACGGAGTTAGCTTTGTTAAGGCTTAAGGAATTTGTTTTAGAAAACTTCGACAACAAGCTCTATACATTAGGCCTGTTCAAGGATTTCACTAAGGCTTTTGATTCCCTTGACCATAATATACTATTGCATAAGCTAGAAATGTATGGTGTTCGGGGCACTCCTCTGGCTTTAGCTAAATCATATTTAACAGATAGATCACAATGCGTGTGTCTGGGACACCATCGCTCATCTTCATTGCCGGTTAGTAGAGGTGTCCCTCAGAGAAGCGTATTAGGTCCCCTTTTTTTCAACGCCTTTATAAATGACATTGTAAACATCGACAAAGCTGTGCAATTTATCATATATGCCGATGACGCCACAGTCTTGCTGTCTGGCGAAAATGCGGATGAGTTGGTAGAAAGATGTAACCGATTATTAAGTAACATTAAAGCATGGTCACTGTCAAATAAACTTAAAATTAACCCCGGGAAAACGAAGGTAATAATTTTCAGATCTAGAAACAAGACATGCAACGTTAACCAAGATATTATGTATGCAGAACATAAAATCGACATTGTTGATGAACACAACATCCTTGGTGTAACATTTTCATCTCATCTAAGTTGGGATTCTCACATAAATAATTTATGTAAGCAACTTTCTTTAACTACGGGAGTTTTATCGCGGTGCCGCGAAATTCTCCCAACACAAATAAAAGTTAAAATATATCACGCTCTATTTCAATCACACATAAACTACTGCAATTTGGTTTGGCTTACTACGACTCAGCGTAATATAAATAGAATACTACTTTTACAGAAGAAAGCTGTCTGTCGCATTGACAACATTGGTTATTTATCACCGACTTCGACATACTTTTGCACTCACAGATTAATAAAAATCCAAGATTTGTATGAGTTTCGCATCCTGCGTTCATTTTACACCTGCTCTTCTGCGTTGCAACACTTCATTCAGACTACTGCATTTCTGCAGCGTCAGAATCATGATATCATTACTCGAAACGTGGGAGAATGGCTTATACCCCGTTTTCGTACCGACTATAAACACCAGTCTTTGAAACATAACCTTCCATATATTCTAAATAAACATAATGACTTAGAGAAACCCACAGTAAATATATTACGTGAAATATTTCTGAATTACTAATTTATTTATTCATTCAATTATCTATCAAAACACGGTCTTCATTTGTTTAGTTCTTGTTACTTGCTATCGATATATAACTGATCTTATTTTGTCCTATTGCAGTTAGTTCTTGTATTAGTGGTGTTATCATTTCTTTCTGTTAGTAAATTAGAGTGTTGTATACGTATTACTGTAGAATTGTGCTTTGTTAGTTTTGAAATAATGTTTGTTTTGCATTCTAACACAAATGCATTGTTTTTCTTTTTTTCGGCTCTACCAGTAAGAGTACAGGTTCTCAATGTATAATCATGTCTACTATCTGCGGAAATAACTTGTTTATTTTTGTGTATTGGGCTTTTAAACATCTGTTATCTGTTTACCTGTCACTTGTTGCCATGTATGTATGGTCTCCTGGGCCCCGTCAAGCTGTACTCTTGCAGCGTTTAGCCCAGGAGAATACTTTCTGGTAAATAAAGAGAATTGAATTGAATTGAATTGAAAAATTGTCCTGCCTAGGTGACTCTTTCGGGTTACATATACTTGTTACATGTCTGTAAAATCAGTGTCCTACTGAACCGCAAGAATGAGGTGGCACACCTTCCTTCGCATTACCGTTGGTTTCTCGGTGAAGTGTACACTTCTCCGAAGAACCAAGAACGCATTTCAAGAAAAGTGTCCTCCATCGGGCTCTAATATCCCCAAGCCTTAATCCGTATTCATTATCACAAAAAAAAAAAAAGGTTTTATCCACATATCGCCAAACCTTATTCCGTATTCATCATCGGCATTGATAAGCTTTGCTTCTATTTCACAAACGCTTTCCATTGACTTCATCCATTCATATGCAGATATTCTTGTTCGCTATTTTCTCGTGAGCCAAGCAACCATTCCTGAAATCGTTTCGATGCATGGTAACGGCTAGACCGGTTTTGTGGAAATTAAAAGTAAAGAACCATTCATACAACGTATATGCCAGCGCACAATTTACGCGAACATG
Source organism: Dermacentor silvarum (assembly GCF_013339745.2). Taxonomy (NCBI): domain Eukaryota; kingdom Metazoa; phylum Arthropoda; class Arachnida; order Ixodida; family Ixodidae; genus Dermacentor; species Dermacentor silvarum. The sequence continues at coordinate 194,168,648 of NC_051154.1, read as the reverse complement.
AGGTCACATCGAATCGTTTGCAGGACATGCAAGGTACCGATGCCTGCGCATAACCACAAATCTTAAAGGTGGCGCGTCACGCCGGTGTCGTAGTCCCGCCGTAACGCACGCACAATTGCTGAGTTGAGGTCGTGTCCTTTAGGAGGCAGCAAAAGCTTCCACCATTTTAATAGTCAAATTAGAAGTTTATTGCTGCACAGGGGGTGCGCAACAAAAACAGCTCAATATGTTGCCCCGTGTGTTATGAAGGAAACCAGGTAGTGAATTATACTGTTTCAGGCGCAAATGTAGATGTAAGGATGCTGCTGTTGTGGCAATTGTACGAAGAGCGAATGTGTAATGGCGAGTAATTTTTTTTTTCAAGTGAACTGGTGTTACTCGCATTTGAGATATACCTCGGACCACAAGCTCCCGAAAGTTTGCTTTTGGGAACGAAAGCGATGAGATTCCTTAATTACTTGCCCTTCAGATAAACTGGCTGTTTCATTCGTTGTTGGACGGTCATTGCATATAGCATCTGCATGACAATTTTTTTGGCTCGTTTGCACCTCGGTGCCAATCTTGGCGTATTATGTGCGTGTGTGTGCGCGCGCGCGTGTGTGCGTCCGGGGAGAGGGAGAGGGGTGCGTGCATGCGTGCGTGCGCGCGTAGTTGGCCACTCTTTTCATGAACACAAACCGCCTGCCTTGTTACAACACTAAGAACACCTGCAAGCTAGCTCGTATAATTTACTTCGTTTCCACCATGTTACGGATTGCTGTTTATCAGCAGCAGTCCTAAGCGCTGTGCGTGGAGCACGTGGCTCCATGCACGTTTCTTCTGCTCACTGCGACGACCTGTGGTCTCGAAGTTTCTCGCTTGCGATTGGCGCTGACGGGGGCAGATCTTGAGGCACGGGTATGGACGGCGAGGCATCTGTACCGCCGACAACATCAGGGACATCCGGGATATCTGGAATGTCCGGTATATCCGGGACATCGGGAATGTCAGGAACATCGGGGATATCACCAGACAAGCCTACAAAACTTGGCATGGCAGGCACAGCGGGAAGTCCAGGAAATCCGGGAAGTCCGGGAAGACTTGGGATGCTTGGCAGGACGCCGAAACCGGGTACAGAGAAGTTGAACTGGGGCATTTGAGGCATCTGAGGCATCCATGGAATTTGAGGTACCTGGGGAGTCTGGAAAGTGGAGCAAGGAGTGTGGGGTAGACGACTGTTTTAATTCCATTGGGCTAGCCTGTCCAGACTCATTACGTGAGCAGCTCGCAAAGTGCGGGCATAAGGTTCAAATGCCTTACTGAGGGATTTTTTATTCCCACATTTCTCGTGCAGTTGCACATTTCTCGTACAGTAAGCCCGTCTTCTTGCGTCTTAATTCCGGTTGTCCCACCCAATTGAGAGGTCAGGAATGTTTGCGTTTTCTTTATGCGCGTGGGCCTGTGTCCTTTCGTTCAGCATGTGGGAATTGAGCTTTGTTTTCTGCACCTAAATGTTCATAAATCACGATTTTTGTTTTGTGCGCTAAGCACTATTGCCTGCTTGAAATGAGTGTCGTGGCATGAAACAAACGTGATCGACTGCTTTTATCATATTTTGCACCTCGAAAAGCGCAGAACAATTGCTAAAATTACATGTTGCTTTACGTACTGTTATGCTCCTCAAATCGCCTATTAACTGTTAAGTTTGGGTTCAATCGAGGAGCAAAAAAAAAAAAAAAACTGTTAGAACCGCTTCGAGATGTTTTATGTCCATATGCACAATGGCAAATAATGCATAACTTATTCATTGTAGAACTCGAATTCGTTATCGAATCAATATACAGTGAAGAAAGTGGCGTAAGTGAAAGTTGCCGCCGCAGCTTCACGTTCCTGCATCCGATAAAGTTCACGCTAATCGTAACTTTCTAGAGCTCTCAAATAGGGGAAGGAGAATTAAAACGCGAAGTGGCCGGAGCTTCGCGCATTTGCTCATTTTTTCTTTGCAGTAGTAGCGTTTTCGTCAATTTCACGGCCAATCAAAAGCAATGTCATTAAACCTGTGTAACTCTGTCGGAGCCACAAGGCACACTATAAGGCTGCCAGAATGAACATTTCTTTTCTTTTCTTTTTTTTTGTCGTATAGCAGCGTAGATTTGTGGTATAACATGAGCGCTTCGCGGAAACCTCTTACTTCCGTAAAAGTCCCGACTCCGAGCACCGCAGTCGGGACTTGGCGGATAACGCAGTTCTGTTTTTGTTGCAGCTTCCTTTGGGAACTACGGTGGGATTCTCTCCATGCACTCCGCAGGCACATGTGTCATGCACCTGTCTCAAAAAAAAAAAAAATGCCGCACTTTTTCTTAAAAAAATATTTCTTTCTGCGCGGCATGCCGGTCGTTGCTAAACGTCGCTGCTGCAGCATTCACGCTAACCCAACAAAGTAAGTGCTGAAAGGGTCTCGTGTGAATACTGAAAAAAAAAAAAAAAAACGATAGGTGCCTGTGTTGTTCTTTCTTTCTCAGTCGCTTAGGGTCGGTTTACGTGATTCGCACTTTTCTGTAGCACATACTTCAGTTTAAGAGCGTTGAAAATGTCATACAATGGTCTTCCCACTTCTAAAACGACCGTGCAGCTCCTCGTGCATTTCCACAAGGTTTTTTGAAAAAGAGTAGACCTGAACCAGCAGCCGTAATTTTATCCTTTCCGGTTTCGTTCCATAGTGTAAAAGAATATATACAGAGTGATCAAAGTTAAGTCGACAGGCTTTTTTTTTTTTTTTTCTTAAATTAGGCTCTTAGATGTACGTGAAGACCACCTCTACAGTAAGGTTATGCTGCCAGGGGGACACAGAATGAGGCGGTAATTATTGATGTCGGTAGCTTAATTAACTGAAATTTATAATAATTACCTTATTTAGTGGCTGCAGTAAGCAGGCATGTTTGGAATGAAAAGTTAGACGCAATCGTGTTTCTAGTTTCATTTGGCAGAATTCTTCTAGCGCATCCGTGTTCCGAGATATCGAACTGCGAAGTTTAATTGCCGTTTGCAAGATTACGCATGCAAGACAGTGAGGACCGACGCAAAGCTCCTCCTTTTGTGACGCTGCTGTTGTGTGCGGCGTTCGCGCTGTCATATCTTGATTTCGAGCCGAGAGAGTAAGGGGGACAGTTATCATCTTTTCCAATGCCTCCGCCCCTTTGTCAGACTAAACGCCGCACGCAACAGCCGCGTCACATCAGGAGGAGCTTTGCGCCGATCCTAACTCTCTTGCATGCGTAATCATGCGAACAACAATTAAAATTTGGAGTCGGATATCTCAGAGCAAAGACACGCTAGAAGAATTCTTGCAAGTGATACTGTGTAGAAACACGACTGCCTCTGTGTTCTAACTGATACTGTGTAGAAACACAATTGCCGCGCGACTGGCCACTCGAGGCATGCACCTTGCGTGTATTCGCGGACTTCTTTCACGCTCGGAAAAACACTTTTATGTAGCACATATTGAGCACCAGAAAGCTGTATCGGTAATTTCTCATGTTGCTCTACAATTTTCTCATTGACACTTTTCATCTAATTATACTATTTGAGAAGTTTATCAATTAATTACGACTAATTGTCTAATTAGGCGCAGTGCAAAGAATACTATATATCTCCAAGTGACGGCAAACAACATTACCTTGGTTCTGTCCAGCTACGTAGCATCTGCATATTTTTAAATCTTGCTGCATGATAGTTGGGACACCCTGTATATACTTTCATGGTTTAGTTTAGGTTCGCGCAATATATATATATATATATATATATATATATATATATATATATATATATATATTCGGTCACCCAATATCCGAGGTTACACGCAGGCAGGCTCCCGTACAGACCTGAAACCCGGGAAACGTCCAGTTGACGACCGCGAACTGGAAGTTCGGAACTTGGAAGGCCGGCACAACCACGCTGACCCCTGGGAAGTTGAACCATCCCGGCGGCGGCGGCGCCGGAGGCTGCGGTGCTGGCGGTGTCTGGGGTGTCGATTCGGCTTGGCGTTCGAGCAGCGGGTTGAATCCCGGGTGTTGCGGTGCGGCGGCCGTCCAGCGGCATAAGGATCCCAGTACCAAGCATGTCGAGGCGCACAGCAAGAACGAGCTGGGCTGCATCCTCCCTGTTTCATTGATTAATTAATTCATTCATTCATTCTGCGGTCTCGCGCGCGAAGAAGCGCCGGAAAAAAAAAGAAAAACAAAAGAAAAGTGCGTATGCGTCGAAGCTGCTCACTCCGCGGTAGGGAGTGAGTGAACATCTGCAATTTTTCGAATAACAAATCAAATATCATTACATTCCACTTAGCATCCAAGCCGATGGCATATATATATATATATATATATATATATATATATATATATATATAGAGAGAGAGAGAGAGAGAGAGAGAGGGTCTTAAAGCGAAGCTGTTAGTATACGACTATACAAGCGTTCAAAAACGGTATATGCTTGTTTTCACGGTGTGGTGAAAGAACTACATTTATCACGAAATTTATATTCTAAGGAAATGTGGGAAATATTAGGGGCGATACGCAGGCAACTTTCGAAATGTGTGCATTAATTAGGGGTTAAATTAAAGTTGCTAAACCCTAATGTTCAGCCTGTTTAGAGGCGTTATGGTAAACGCTTACGAAGTTTCCCCGCTTCCTGGGAGAAGAAAAACGCAGCGATCGCATATTTAGAGAAAATGGGGGCCATTCTACGGGTGATATTTACCGACAATTTTAAGTTTGCATGGTAATTATGTGCTTTGATATATTCACTGAATGCTGCCTTTACGAGGTATGTAGTCGGTTTTCCCATTCTCTTGGTCGAACTATATGCGAGGTGCGTTGTTTATAGTTCGCTAAAGTAGGAAGTATGTTGCGAACAACGAAATATAAATGTTTCATCTGTGTAGGATAATTACAGCCTTTGTAGAAAAATGCTTATTCAAGCGTTCTAGAATATCATACTGCCGTTTTCTGCAATGATTCCCAGAGTCCTAAACGAACTGTAAAGCACACCAAGGTAAAATTCAGTGAATATAGGGGGCATCATAAGTGTAATGTGTAGCGAAACCTTAACGTTTCAGGCCTAATCAGAAGCGTTGTAAATAATTACTGAGCCTTTAGCCTGGGCTCTTTACAAAGGTGTTATATGAGGTTCGTATTTGGTTTCCCCGGTGGTATCGGTACCCTCGGTGAACGAAAACAAGATACCTGAATATTTTCTTGCGGACTAGTCGGTTCATACTTGAAATATAAACGTGCTGCGCAAGATGCACAAGAAAGAATAGGACCGGACAGATCTCTGCCCTGTCCTCTTTTCTTTTCTTGTGCATCTTGCGAAGCACGTTTATATTACAAGATACATTGTTTATATTTCTTTAAAATTAGGGGCAGGGTATGGGTAAATTGTAGGCGGAGTTCTAATAGTGTGTACTATATAATTACGGTCGTCGTAGTAAATTACGTGTGTAAGCAATCGGAAGCATTCTCTGTTTTACGAACAACCCAGAAACTGCGTTTGTAAATTAATCCTTAGCAAGTGCTCGAAAGCGTTATACGCAGGCAAGGTATCAAACTGGCCAGTCATATGCGGGTAACGTTTTACAGTATAGGTGGCCGAAAATAGGAAACTGACACACTTATTGGAACTGCTCGCGAAAGAAACAGCTTCCCTGGAAATGGGGTTGTGATTTTGCAAGGTCGCACAAGTTTGCTCTCTTTTTGATCTTAGAAAAAGAGAAAGCTGAGCGAGTTGGTAAGGCTTCGGGTCTTGAAAAGGCAGGCGTAAAAAAACGTGGACGCAAGAGTAACAACGAGGACAAAGCAGACGCCGGCCGCGTTCCTCCATATGTCCATGTTTTCTACACTCGCTTCTTCGAGCCAATGAAGACTGTCGAAGCTAGCCAGGTTAGTATTGAAGCAATGCATCACACCGTTCTCAGGCCACAGCGGAAACGCGTCGTCATGTATGCGGCGTGTACTGCAGCAGGGCTCCTAGGGTGCCTTGATGCCCGCGCGGGCGCTCGCATCGAGGCACTCTAAAGGGCTCCTCTCTCGCGCTTCCCCCTGGACACGCTGCGCCACACTGCGGCGCCGCCGCGAAGTCTGCGCGTGGCGCATGTATGAATATTAGACATGTATATATATATATATATATATATATATATATATATATATATATATATTGTCTGAATATATATGACGCAAAAAGACAGCTGCTGCGGAAGTTGCAGTGGGTGAGGAGACATCACATCGTAGGGTATTCAGTAGCTCGGTAGCACCAATAACGCTTTTGGCGCGCAAGAGTGACGGACTGTGACTGACGATGTGTGTGCTGTGCTATGTGCTCTCTCCTCCCCATCTTTCATTCCCCCTCATCCCGTTCCCATGTGTAGGGTAGCAAACCGGTTGTGCTGAACTGGTTAACCTCCCTGCCTTTCCTTCTCCACTCTTTCTTTCCTTCCTTCCTTCCTTCCTTCCTTCCTTCCTTCCTTCCTTCCTTCCTTCCTTCCTTCCTTCCTTCCTTCCTTCCTTCCTTCCTTGCCGCACATTAAGAGAAAAATACACAGCTCAATTGCAAGTGCATCATTAGACTTACAACGTTACAAACCACTTATATACACACTTGCATTGCACTTACAACGTTACCATAGCCTCCCCAGCAGCTTAGCGTCACATAGCCTAAACAGCATTAAAGGCGATGCGTTTGCTCGTGTTCTGCACCAAGTCGGGCACCGCGTTTCTTTCGGCGCTGCTTTCAATATCTGCGTGCATGCGAGGTATAGAAAACTCACGGGAGCATAGATATTGCACGGCCGCTTGCTGAAGGCCGAGACTCTTGCGAAAGGTATAGCATAGTGGAGGAAGGCGGGAATAAGAGTCGGATGCCGTGCGCCACTAACTAAAGACGTCGTGGTAAAGCATCGCAAATGCCAAATGGGCAAAGGGTTATCGAAGGAGTGGGGAGGGCGGAAGTCGCCCGAGAGATGGCGCCACATCTAGTGGTGTAAACTTAGTAGGGCCGACGGAGTCTCGTTGGAGATGTAGAGTGATATGATGAGGCGGGTATAGTGTCTGGCAAGGGCACTGGCGACACGCCAGAGACTGGCAATGAAAATACCGAAAGCGCGAAAAAGAAACCAGTACGCGGCGGCAGAATTAAGCGTGAAAGCCGAAACAAAGCTCAACAATGACAGTAGGAAGCCAGGAAGGACTTCAAATAATGTTAAGTATAAACCGCATGCACGCGATCTTAACATGCATGCGATCTTAAACCGCTTGAGCGCGACAGCGATAAGCGACGCGATGGAGATGGCTGTCGCGTTCACTCGTCGCCTACGCGTCGTACCGCACGCGAGCGCCCATTTTGAGAGACGTCTCGCCGGTGTTGCCGGTATGAGGGCAGCAAATACGAGCCGAAACTGGCGTGACGCGTGCTTCATTAATTCAAGTTGATGTGTTTTACTGTAAAGAGCATCATAAGTATTCCTAAAGGTCTTGCACTAAGGACTTATCCTTGCACGTATCAAAATTTAATCGTTTGCTCGTTCCGTGCGACAATCGGTAGTACTTGATTGATGTACATCCTGTTCCGGCTTCGCGCTACTGGCTTGTCGCTCCAGTGTTGTACACGTTCCTCTAAAACAGGAACGAAAGCTCGTTCCTCGTTCCTTCCCAATATTGGAACGAGTTCCCGTTACAAGTTCCTTTAATCCGAAAGGAACGCGTTCCAGTTACACTTCGAACATTGGAACATGTCGTTACATTAACGTTACATTTGATTTTTTTAAATAAAATATAGTTTAACATAATCCTGAGGTGAAATAAAGTGAGCAATTTAAAACCCACATCGAACTACGTATATTATACGAATTTGAACATCGCCGGCGGCAGATTATCTGGAAATGAAAAGAATCCAAAGAAACGCACCTAGACGATTTTTTTCAGGGAGCACCGGACATACTCCAGACATGTGTAACTGCAACTTTGTGTTCGTCAATTACAAGTTCAACACATATGGCACTTTCCACTTCGGTCTTCAAATGCGCTGTCAGGATACTGCGCTTCAGATATGCCAATAGAAAGTTACACGCACCAGTATCCTCCCGAGACCCGAACACAACAACGGAACATAATCGCTCTTCAAGGTGGTTTTTATTGTCTACTGTTATGTCTTGAACTTGAAAAACAATTTTTAAAATTTGAATACCACGGATAGATGTCAAAAGCTCCGTCTCCATGTACGTGAAAAGAAATGACTGTCTCCATCATCTCCTCATGTTAGCTGTGGTAAAAACTGCATTTCATTGTTTAAACGCTGAGATCAAGATGGAACTACGTGTAATACATTGTCATGTTGCTGCCGCGTCCAGTATTTTCACGTAATCTCGGTGACTTCGAAACACGCCTCCAGGTTGCTTTCGGCCGTCTGGGACGACACAGAGGGCTAGACCAATTTATTGTCTAATTTCTGGAAAGCGGATGACAAGAATATGAGTAAACCACTTATTTACAGCTACACATGCACCGTACTTCATACCCAGGGTGAATATTTTACGTAATCACTTCCGAGTTAGTTTCGAAAAAAGTCGAAGGCAATGTGAAATGTATTTTACAATGGGTCTTAGGAGGATATAATTAAATTTCTTGCACAAGAAACCGCATCGAAAGGAACAATACATAGGCGTTTAATGAATGCTGACTCAATATTGCAGTGTGAGTGGGGAAAAAAATGCCCAAAACGCATGTTCGCAATTTAGTAAAGACCCTTGTTTGAACTCAGCAAGAGTTACATCTCGATGTTGGTGTCCGACAGGCCGGTATCGAGGAAAGAAACTTAGGAGGGAGCGTCACGTGACAATCTTGAAGTCTAGTCATAAAAAAAATATAACGGGGAACTCACGAAAGAAAATGCATCATAGTCACGTGACAGGCAAGCGTTAGTTCTTTGCGCCTCACGCGGTCGCCCATCCGCCCTGCATGATGTGCTGCGTGCGTGCGTGCGTCTGTTCATTGCCGGGGAACGTTTACAGAAGGAACGCCCTTCACTCTGCCGTTCCTTCGTAAAGCTAACGAGTTGCCGTTACAGTTCCACCGACCATTAACGGAACGGTGACGTTCCTCCGTTCCTCCCAAAAGGAACTATTTCCAGGAACGCCGTTCCGTACAACACTGAGTCGCTCATAGTACTTCCGGGCGACGAGTGACGAATTCTAAATTTCCAGAACTGAGCGATCGAGCAACAAGAACGAGCGATCTGTTCGCGCGACGGCCCGTTTCGTCGCTCGAAGCCGTCGCTCGAAGCCGTCGCTCGTCGCCGTCGCGCACAAGCTCGCTCTCATGCGGTTTGGGCTTTACGCTTGCAGCGAAAAGCTTATAAGAAAGCGGAATGGCAAACCCGTGAAGCTTGCAAGGAGGAGGCCGAACGACATGATTGCGGAGCTCCGTATGAGGCGTGGGGCCAAAGTGCTGACGACGGGAGACAAAGCGTCTTGAGAATCAGTGTCTTGCGCAACTATACTATTCACATGTACGACTACGGTTCCTGTGTTCAGTCGGAGTGACGAAGGGTATGCGATGCAATTAGCATAGCATTATATCTCCTTTATATGTAACTAAATGGCTCGTTCCTGACTACATATACCCACAGAAGTGTTACACGTCGTCCGTTTGCATAGCATAAGACCATATGCATAGCATAGTAACCGCTGCAGTCAAAGTTATCAAGCGAAAGTTACTGTTTTCTGCATCGATCTAAGTGGCCCTGCAGCGGATACGAAGGGCGACAGCAATTAGCACGGATGAAAGCATAATGCCTTTGGCAAAGTTAGAAGTATAATTTTGGTAATTGTTCATTGGGACAGGTTCCGCTACAGATAGTATTTCTTTGCATACATGCAGTGCCATGCTAGACGCTTCCAAGTTATTCGACACTAAGCGGATCACGCGTACCGTTCGGCATACTTGCAAAATGGTCGAAAATGACGAGACCTACCTTGGCAACTGTGTAACTCTGAAAGAAACAGCCGCCTGTGACGCAGCCGCAAGCCCGAATGTCCAAGCCTCTTGATGTCATTGCAGCTTTTATCGTGCGCCGCGTCGGAGCCCTCGCACACGGCACGCAACGCTGGCTACCGTGAAACGTACATGCGCGCTTAGGTAATTTGACATTGAGTTCTGCGGCCCCGTCCTATGTGGCGCTAGAGGAAAAAGACGTTCACTGTCCGCGTTCAACACGACCCCTCGGCGGTTCGCAAGGAAGCGCAGGGCTCACTGTTTTTTGTACACGCCACTGCTCACCGTTCATCTCTATGCGTCGTTACGGTGGTAAGCGCTCATTTTGCCGGAATGTCCCCGCCCCCAAAACTTCCGCGGACACAACCCTTCGTTATTCTATAGCTCCTTTTAGGGCGCACAAAAGTGTCGTTCTCTTTTTACTAGTTGGCTATCTCGAGCAATTTTCTTCCGAAAGACTGACTGTGCAGTGGCTGCTAGACCTACGAAGGCACACCGTATTTTAACGCCCAGATAATGGGGCGTCCCATGGTGTGAACATATTTGTGCGACGTGAAGCACAACAGCCTGCAAATGACTTCAACTTGTTTTAGCCACGTTCCAAACGCCCTTAAACTATAGAGTGTTTTATCCTAACGTGCATGATCGAACACAGCCGTGTACGCAATGCGTTTAATATAGCGTGCGCAGCTTATATGCGGGTCATCGATAGGGCTGCTTTGCATGAGCAGACGGATTTTCGGGGCAACTGATCGGGCATCACGATATGCTATAACAATTGAAGGGCTCAGGCTATAGACAAACATTTGAAGGGCTGCATGTTTTCATGTTGTCATTATTTCTTAAAACTGTAGAGCATGTTATGAGCACGCTGCTACTTGCAGTCAGTAAAACAGCACAACACTAAGCTAGACACGTACGCGAGTATAGGTAGCAAGTCTACGCCATATTCACAAAGAGCATTTACGCCGGAATTGTTTGTAAGAGCTGCCTCCGTATGATGGATGTACAATTAGCGAAAGTGAACGGCCAATGGCTAAGTTCACTTACGAATGAGGACCCGCACTCACAAGAAACTGTTACGCTAGAATTCTTCGTAGGAGCAAATTGTAGCCAATCCTGACGCTGAACATCTCATTAGCGAAGGAGACTGGCCAATGCCAAAACACTTACGAACGAAAAGCTTTGCGAATGCGACCAGGCAAGCTTCGTGAATCCGGCCTCTGAATTCCAGAATGCCGTGCCAGAGCTCAAGAAATATTCATCTTTTTCTCAGATCCTACGTCCCGTAAACTATAGACACCGACTTATTACACCGCTCTGTAAAGAACAAAACTTCGATTTTTCTGCCGGCTTCGTGCGGTGCTGTCGATATTGCTGTTCGTTCCAATTCGACATCTTTTCTTGATCATTTTCCTGCGGCAGCGAAGAGAATAGACAGTGACCAATTTTTCATCGTAAACATCAATGACCACCGAACGCATTATCGAAAGCGATTCGATGCAGTTCACTGAGCAAGTACTCCAGACAAAGTAATCAAACAAATTAAAGCTCCACAAGTATAAGGCTAGCGCGCCTGCAGAGGCTGGCGAGTTGCAAGTGCCTTTCGTCCGTAGCCTACTTCTATAGAGCTTCTATGCCTTTTCGAGAAGGGCAGTATACGGCAAATATCATCTGACGAAAAAAAAAAAAAGCTATTCCGCCCCTTGCGCCATTAGCAAGTATTGCTCTGCTTTTCTGTGACACTCAAGTAAATAAACGATATCCCGAAAAAAAATATTTGCAGCCAAATCAACGCGGGTTTGACGGCGGTCACTAGAGTGTATACTATATCGTGTCACGGACATTTATTTATATGGGTTTAATTTTTGCTTTCGCGAAGAAGCAGGAATCTATCGCTTTTCTCTTTCGGCGAAAGTGATCAACATAGTGGTCGCTGGAGCAAACGTTTCGACAAGGGGACAGCGTTCCCTCCAGCGACATCCCTCGTTCGACCACTCTGACACGTTCGCGTGTCAGAGTATTCGTTCGGCAGATGCACCTTCCAGAATTGTTCAGGTCCTGTGACCGCGCAACTGTTTTCCTCCGGGACAATACGTGCACGCGGTCTAGTTGGTACATTGTTCTTGTTCTTTAAAAAAAGTCGCCGTTTCGACCGAAAGGCGAAGCATCAATTGCGATAGCAAATTTAGTAGTAGAGAGCTATACGGAGTAAGGATAGTAGTTTTATCGGTTGCATAAACTGGGACCCATTCGCTTGCTAACTGAATTAACAAGCATGGTGTCAGCGCGCACAAGCAAAAATGAATAGATCACACTCGATGACCCCACACAAGCGCTGTATGCGCGCCAGCAGCAGCGAGCGAAGGTTCGCGCGGTCTATCGCTTCAACGGAAAGTGAGCGGCGAAAGCACAAAGGAGCCGTGTTGCAGATCGCCTTCAAGATACAGCGCCCGCGACCGGCCGCCGCCGCCCAAAGTACAAGTACGCAGTTGCTCGCAGAGCAGAAGCCGCACCCCCTCCGTCCCGCGCTGCCTCCCCGCTTTCCTCCTTTCGTCTGCGACCTTCCAGTTCCCCTTGCGCCCGGTCGCAAGATACGCATTTGGTGCCGTAGCTAAACGTCGCCTTCCCTCTCTACATCCCTCCCTCCCCTCTCTCCATCCGTCCCTTTCATCCCCCCACGGCCTTTCGCACGACGGAAGAAGTCGAGTTTGCTCTCCGCCATGCGTTCACTCTCCGTGAAAGCGCGCGTCCCTCGCGCGCTTTCACTCGTATACGTACAGCATACGGCGCGCGGCGACAATTTTAGCGTCGTTGGACTTAATACGGAACCTCACGGCGACGACGATGGCGACGGCAGAAATGCGCTTGGAGTGTCCATATAATTGATATCGCAATAAAACTGAGTTTGTGCAGCGCGAACAAACAGGACGTAAAGGAAGACAAACGACGCACACGGTCGCAGGAATCTAAGAAAGCAAGCAGTGTATAGACGCAGTCCAGCAACCAGAAAAGGACAAACGAAGACCCCAGGTTATTCCCTAACATCCATAGGGTTTCGCATAATCTTAAAAAAGATAACTAAATGTGTGGCGCTATACTTGCTTTTTTTTCTGCTCCGTGTATATTAGCACACATATGCACTTTTCTAGACAAGCAAAAGCTGTAATTAAAGAGCGCCCGTGTACGTCGTTTGTGTTTTGTATATACTGTCTAGTTCGCACTGCACAAACTTAATTTTCAAGAACAATGCTTATAAAAATTTTCTTCTCTTTGTAAATCACACCAATGGTCCCAGATGAGCACTTTACTAAATAAGTTAATGGACTTTTCGGCCATCGATAGCCGCCGAGTGAGCTATCATATATGCAGAACCGGTGTGCGTGAAGAGAGTTCGGATTTCACTATTGTTACTCGATTAGACAAACCCTGAGCGTACTTGGCGTGCCGCCGTTGCGAACGACTTTTTTACGGCCCCTCGTGAATAAGTAAGTTGTGAGGGTCAGAGACACTGTGCATGCGCAGAACATAAATGCTGCTTGAGTTCTGCGACTCCGCTTTGGAGGATGGGACGGATAGTGCGCGCTAACTTTAGAAAGTTTTCGATTGTAAGTGCCGCTTAATTGTCATAGGATTGGCTGGCATTTTTGGTCTTAAGAACAATTTTATCGTAAGAGATTTTTTGTGAATACGGGTCATGCTTCTTTCGAATTCATGTGCGTCGTCCATGGGCGCTATAACGTGAACCTATTTAAACTTTTCTATTCCATTTCTTAAATCAGCCCTCCACGATTGGTCAAAAATTTTTCGGGCCACCCCCACTTCGCTAGCTTGTCACGCGACGTCAGGAAAACCGCGAAAACTCATCTGTTATGAAGTATACTCACTGATCATGCATGATTAGACCGAGCAAAAGAAAAATAATTATTTCCGATTCTGCGCCTTTTTCGCCATCAGCCCTCCACTATAATGGTCAATTAGATTTCAGGCTGCGCCCACTTAACCTGTCCGTCAGGCAACATCACAAAACCGCGAAAACTACCGATGTCAAAGTGACATGTACGCTTTAAAAATGCGTTACTATGCCGAACAAAACTGGGCCTGAATTCACAAAAAGTCCTTACTAGCTAGTCCGATCGATTATCGATTAGCTATTGGTTGGCTATCGATTGGCTATCGCAAGGTATTGGCCACGTATTTGGGCTAGACTAAGCACTACCAAGTCATCCCCAGCATTTCCCGGAATTTATTGATTATTGATCGATTAACTATTGATTGGCTATCGATGACTGACTAAGCTTAAGCAGTCCCAACCATGCTTAGCTAGACTTAGCCAGGGTCAGCTTCGCTAGTTCACAGGGGTATGTGCCATTGCGCTTGGAGCCTTTCTGCACTGCCGCTAGGATCGGCCCACATTTTCTGTTCGCGGTTTACACATTACGCCCGCTTAAACAGCTCCGCTGTTAAAACAGGTTGGAATACTTTTACGTTATAGGGCCCCAGGCGTGCTGCCATCGCAACGTCACAGCGTATATCGTTAGTAGATGGCTTAACTGAGCGTTTACTGTCGGCTCTTTACTGGCCAGGCCGTATGCGTGATTATTTCATGCTTTGTGGTAAATCACTAGCGACACGAAAGACTGCTGCGTTTGCAGTATTTACAATTTTCTGCGCTCAAATGTTTAATGCGGGTGCATTCATCTATACTCCCGGTTTCTCCGCAGTTATGACAAAATCTTATCGCTTCCCCGCGTAGAATCTGAGAGGAACTGCAGCGCAAATAACGCCGCTCCTCTCTAAACATTCAGGCAGCGCCGCAAGCGCGTTCATCCAACCATCTCCGCCACTCGCTTGACAGTATAATGACTCGACTCAACCCGATCTGAAGCCGCGAAAGTACCGTGCACTACTTGTGACCGCTTTTCATTAGTTCTGTAAAACAGTGCTTCAGGAAGGAGAAAGGACGATATGACACGTAAGTATAGTTCGAGATAAAGTTAAATTATATATATATATATATATATATATATATATATATATATATATATATATATACTATATGGCTTGAATTTCATGCCCATAGTGTTACTGAATGGAATGTGCGCCGTACTAGTGACGTATACCGTGGAATGATTTTCTTGTGGCAATCGCATCTCTTGCCATTTCGCTATGTGAAAACAGCATTTCCCAAAATGCCATCCTATGAGTTTGGAAAATGTTGTTTTTTATATACATCCCGAATGGATGAAAAAAAATTTTTTTTCCAATTTTAGTCGTAAGTACGAAACCCCGAGGATAATATAGAACACAAAACCGCATTTACATCAGAAAATGGTATATCGGAATGGGGCGCAGTGGAAGTTGGACAGTGAAACACCCGAGGAAATGAACCACACTATACGGCACTGCAGTATATACTAGGCCGTCGTGGACGTCCGACCACAACTGTCTTGGTGAGCGCGCTCAATGAATGTTTACTGTGTTTTGCACGAGTTCGAGGGGACGTTTCGCTAACCTGAGCCCTCACGTGCTGTACTTGCATGGGATAAGATCAACATAATTACATATATCTGGGTACGACAAGGTTCATCTCTATTATTATAGTTCCCAATTCTTGTAAGCCAGCACTAATAAACAACTTACGATGATGGCAAGGCTATACATGATTAGGAGTGACGCGTCAAACCTGTCTCTTGACCCAGATCGAAGTGCAGAAATGACACATATACACACAAGCAAACACACGCACGGCGCTGGGCAGCGCCTGTTAATCGAACAGCACGTGTTAATTTCTTGTTTGTTTGTCTTCAAGTTCGAATAGATGAAACAAAATTGCCTGTGACAGACAGCGCTGTTCTGCCTTATTCGTGTGAACTTTTGGAAGAGACGCAAATGACCTACATGAGAAATTACGATCTCCAATTGCGATTGAATACCCTTCTGATTCAATCGCAATTGGAGATCGTAATTTCGCCCTTGTTGTTCAACCTAGCCCTCAGGCAACTGTCGGTATCCTTGTCGGGAATCGAAAGAGTTCACCACACGATATACGCCGATGACATCACCATCTGGTGCACCGGCGGCAGCGAAGGGGAAGTGGAATCGAGCCTACAAAAAGCAGTCAACCTAGTGAAACCTTCCTCGAGGGTACAGGCCTACGATGCTCGACAAGCAAGTCTGAGCTACTTCTCTACAGACCGGTCCGCAAAGGTCCTAAACCCAGGCGCTGGAAGTCCCTGGACGAAGTCGACATAGAACTACACACCAAAAGCGGCCGGGGCCAGCATTCCTAGGGTCGACACCCTAAAGGCGCTGGGAATGTTCGTCGAGTCTACCGGAGGTAACATCACGACGCTCAGAACAATCACGACCAAGACGGAGTGCATGATTGGATTAATCAATAGAATCTCCAACAAGAGGAGCGGTCTAAAAGAGGTCAATCTCCTACGGCTATTCCACGCATTCCTCATGAGTCACATCATTTACGTGGCTGCAATGCACAAGTGGTACGCGTCTGAAAGGCACAAGCTGGACACGCTCATCCGTAAAACATCAAAAAAGTGATAGGAGTACCAATGAACGCCCAGCACGGACCGCCTTCTTCAACTAGGTGCACATAATACACTCAACAAAATCATCGAAGCTCAGGAAACGGCTCAAGTATCACGACTCTCTAGCACCCCTGCGGGGAGGGATATTTTCACGGTCTTAGGAATCGGCTCCACTGTAGCGATGGAACGTACATGTGAAATGTCAGATCACCCACGGGACAACATTATGGTTGCTCCTTTTCCCAAAAACGTGCATCCACAACATAATGCGAGCAGGCGCAAAGCTAGGGCTGTGGCATTGCTACGGAGGATAAAAGCCTCGCCTCACACGGTCACTTTCGTTGACGCGGCCCAGTACGGGTACACATCGGACTTCGTCGCAGCGGTAGCTAATCACGACGGACACGTCACTTGTTCGGCCTCCATCAGAGACACCACCCCGGCCAGGGCAGAGCAGGCTGCGATCGCTCTGGCACTTCACGACGATGAGAGAGCTGAGATATTCACTGACTCGAGGGCGGCGGTTCGGGCATTTGCCTCTGGTACCATCGCCGAGGAAGCACATCGAATTCTGAAAGACAAAGTCATCCAGCCACATACAATCACGTGGTTCCCGGCACATCTCGAGCCCCAACTCGACTCCCTCCCTAACCTCAATGACATCACACACGTCCAAGCGCGCGAGCTAACCCTCCGCGCTGACGCAACTGCAAGTCGAGGCTTCGTCGATTCTAGGCTCGTCGAGTTCCGTGACACTCTCTCCCCATTTCACGAGGTTATAAAACACTACTACCTTGGTAAGAGACTATGACCTCCCCCACACGGCACACTAACCAGACCTCAAGCTGTCACACTACGCATGCTTCAGACGGGATCATATCCCAACCTGAATTTATTTCACTGCATCAGTCCAGACTGCTTTAGCCCAGACTGCCCTATAGCTGCGGACAACGTAGTACTTTAGACCACATGCTCTGGGGTTGCCCCTCGTTACAGAGGGGCCCGCATCGATGCACTGCAGATGAGTGGAGCTCTGCTCTTCGGAGCTCCGACCAGTCACGGCAATTTTGGGCTGTCCAGAGAGCCCACGATGCGGCGCTGGAGCTCGGTCTCCCCGTCCCGACGTGGGTGCGGCCCGCGGCTTCGTCGCCTCCCTGAGAGGGGGCAACGGCGCTTTTCAGGACCTTTAATAAAGTTCTTTGTCTGTCTGTCCAATTGCGATTGAGGTTTACTAATAAACTGTTTAATTATTACCTTTAGGAGAATTGCGTAACCGAAGCTGAGCAGTAGTCTGCTCTGTCTGCTTAGCCAGAAATCGTAACACTAACACCGCTTCAGAGAAGTCCTCCCTAAATGTGCTACGAAAAATATTCTAGTTCCGTTGGCGTTCCAGAGTGGATGAAGAGATGGGACTTACATAACGGGCAAGACCGGAGTGCGCAATGACTAGCAGAAGAGTCGACAAGTGTAATTACATATCGAATGCTTTAATGAGAGACGATTAGCAGACTGCACGCGTGCATAGAGCTGTGAAGCAGTAGGCGGCACGGGAACACACATGTGCTTGTAATACTGCACACTTACAGCATGCCCTCCGTTAAACCCAAAGTCCCTAGCTGGACGAAGAACCGGGGTCATCGCATCGCTTGACGAATGCCGAGGCAGGTCGCAATCCCACTCGCACCTACGTCGGCGACAGAGAGGCAACAGTGACGGCACTTGTAGCGCAGACCAAGGTCACAGGCATGTTGGGCCTGTCGCAGCTTAACGCTCCCAATAGCGTGGGATTGCAGTGTGTATCTTTTTTTTATTTTTTTTGCGGCGATGCGGGGCAATAGGAAGCGCCACATAAAAAGACGCACAAAATTTGTTTATATTTTTTATTCGCAAAGGTACACTGTAAAAAAGCAAACTTCGTGACCAGCACGGAGTGTACTGCACATATTGGTGTATATATAAGGTCTAACGTGATGCTATAACTAAAATGACATTTCGTGCCTGGAAAAAAAAAAAGAAAAGGATGTGACTGTTGGGCCTCAAACATTGTCGAGCACAAGGGCTTCCCAACAGCAAACGATAAACCGCATAGTCAATTTTGTAAGCTGAAGAAATGCTCATCGAGTTGGCCTGGAGGAAATAGCACGCTGATTGAAAGCATCTCCGCGTGGCCGTACTGGAGCCGCAAGGCCCCAGACTAGGTATTGGAATAAATATACTTATTATTTATTTCTCCGCATTTCTTTGTTTCTGTCGGCCACAAGTTTGCTGACCCTTAGCAACGACTTCCCGGAGCCCGTTACCTCTTTACATCGGTGTCGACGTTAGGGCGACGGAAAATGCCATGCGTTAACTAATGTCGCCAATACAAAACTAAGGGTTCGTGTGGTGTAATTGATTAAAGGGTCTGCAAAAAAAAAAGTCAAATAACCGCATTTCTTTAACGAAAAGCAATCAAGTGGTTACACTCGCACATCCGCGCTGCTCCTGCACATGAACTTCATAAACGCGATGGGTAAGTTCTGGTGAACAAATTCTTAATTATATCTTACGGTTGGTACAGACGGCGAGAAAAAACGAACTAGCAATTCGTCCGGTCGTCCTGAAAAATAAGTTCGCCATTTAGCTTTGTCGCTGCACCGTCTAGCCCGCCCGTCTCGATAATCAACGTGGTATGCCAACGGGGCTCGTTGGTAGTTCGCATAGACATGATTCCCACCGCAAAAAACCACACCAAGGTTGGTAAGATGAGACACAAGGCAGAATACGCATGGGCTGGTTGGTTCACGGCTTGAAGAGGAAAAACAACACAATTGACAGGAAGAGAGAGTGTTGTCTGGCCCTGGCTCACGCCCTGTCTATCGCGCTTTTTTTTTTTTTTTTCCTACTCGGGGCGCAAGGCCTTGTGTCTGCCTCTTTTCGTCGTGGTGTACGGTTTTCGCGCTGTGATTCACATCCACGCTGCAAGCCACGGTCTCGTTCGTGGTAACTTACGAACAGAATGCGCAACGCTTTTGAAATTCACAGTAATGTCAGCATTGTGTAGCTGGCGGCAGAGAATGCACGAAGCGAGCGGACAGCGCAGGCGTTCGCCGACACGGGGTCTAGGCCTCTTACACGTGCAGGTGTCATTTGTGCTACGTTCATTCAGTGCCGTCGAGTGAAGGGCCCTATACTTGACGGTAACAAGCGTCTAACTCAATCGTTTTCCAATCTGCTTTTGCACAGAAGCCATTACGAAACCACGAATTTAGATAACAATTCAGTGGTTAATAAGCTGAGCTTGTCTCACGACTGCTATTCTGCGGTGAATCTTGAAAGCGCAGGTATTCTTTCGCTGCGTGTGTTTGCCTTCGTAAAGATAGACATCGTCACTGTCATCTGTATCAGCCATTCACTTGCTGAAAGATGCCCAGTGAGTAAAGGAACGAATAAATAGCCACGCCCTGACGCTCAGCGCCTAGGGAGCAGCAGGTGCGCTCCTGATCTGACGCCTCCGGGGTGGGGGGTTGGGGGGGGGGGGGGTAACAGACAGGAACCAGGTGGCGGTGGTGGGGCCCGCGCGCAATACTCGTGGCAGCTGCGTCGCGGTGCGGAGATCGTAGTGGCGGCGACGGCAACCAGTGCTTCTCATTTCATGCTTAGCCATATCTCGTTGCGACGCTCCAGCACCCAGAATATGAGGTCGTACCGGGCCACGTAGAATTGGTCCAAGTTTACACGGCGATCCTTCCGCATCGCCTGGATGAACTCTTCCGCCTTCCTCAACCACTGTTGCTCGTTGGGCTGCCCGCCGAACACCCTAGACAAAGGAGAAGCCGACTCTAGTGGTTAGCGGGGGCGCAATGAAAATCGCTAAGAGACGATCAACAACGTTCGAGCGATTGAGGTGGAGCAAAATCAAACTATTTGCGGTGAATTGCCAGTCTCTTGCTTTCCACACCCTTATTACGGCTGTCATTCAATGGCAAACTCGCTTCCACTACCAACAACACACACGCACACTAACACGCACCAAAGGAGGCAAACTAGAGATACGCCCGTCAGCCGAGACTTTGGCCACGCGTTAATTGATCTTGGAGCTGGATGCACTCATCTGCCGCACTATAGAAGCGACGTAGTGAACACCAATGAATACAGCGGGTGACTTACTTCACGGCGTATCGGCGCGGCGGCTCGACAGTGATGCAGATGTCCTTGTCATTGGCCTGTGGCGGGTTCATATAGAGGTTGGCCGGCAGCGGGAACGCCATGGTGTAGTTGGCCAAGCGCCGTCCGCTCGCTCCACGGCTCACCAAGGTCCGGTGCGGTGTGGTCAGGTCCACCGTCACGTCTGCGGGCCGGAAATTTCAATTAAAGCTTATCCACCTATCCCGTTTGCTTATTTTTGTTGTGTTGCATAGTCATTTCTTCAGTGTTGCATAGTCGTTCGCAAATGTATCTTCCACTCTACATAGCTTATACAAAAATCGAAGTAATCTAGCTCCTCCTGCAGCTTGTGTGAGGGAATCATCTTTGATCTTCTATAATTTTGCTTAATAAGCTTCCTGTACTACCTGATTTGTAGTAGGTTCAACAGTTTGAAGATGCACGTGTCAGGTTACTCCATTATACGCCTGAAGCGTAATTTCTCTTCTTATCCCCCTCTTACGACGCCACTCTGCCACCAACGACGTAGGAAGCCTTTAACAATTATTTGCTGTCTTGCGGATACAACTTCAGTTTCATTTTAATATGGATGACAACCTGGTTGATCTGTGATACAGAGCTTGTCAACTCAAACGCGACACTTAGAGGAACAGATAAAGAGTTAGTATAATGTAGTGATTCCTTTCGCTACATTCTATATTTATTTCTTATCAATCACCACTCTCGACTGGTGATACGACGTAGGCGGATAACAGACGAAACGCGAAAATGACAATAATTGGAATAGAATCGTTACATTATCCCGACCAATTATTAGAATGAAGACTAACAAAATACGAGCCCTAATGCCTCTAATTCAAGATTTCATTATAATCGTCGTAAACAACACGAGCCATATTTTCTGTGGAAATGTTGAAGTCGGTCGATTGTGAGGCCAACACTCACTCTGGTCATTGAAGCCCTGGATGTAATAAATGAGTTTGCGAAAGCTCTTCCTCTTCGCTTCAAAAAGTGTCATCGCTTGTGTGGTCACGCTGATCCACATGGTTTCCGGGTACTGGCGTTCTTCGTATTCCTGCGTATCAGCACGCAAACTATGTGAAAATGTCAAGGTGGAACAAAAACGGGTGCAAAAGCTCTGTTGACCAAAGTACAACAACAATAAAAAATAATAATAATCAATCCATCATTTATTTATCGTGTCCCAAGAACAACCATGAGGCCCAAGTGCTGGCTCGCGTATACATAGAAAAAGAAATACAGCAGGGGAATATCAGTAAAAAAAACAAACAATGAATAAAAAATAACAATCTTGAAAAGAAAAGTGTACATACATGTAACCGTAGGCGCATGTATGTACACTTTTCTTTTCGAGATTGATATTTTTTATTCATTGTTTATAATAATAATAATAATAATAATAATAATAATAATAATAATAATAATAATAATAATAATAATAATAATAATAATAATAATAATAATAATTAAAAACACTTACAGCTTCGTTCGAGATCACTTCATAGTCTATACACTCGACACCTCGCCAAGTGCAGGAGTACGCGGATGCAACCTTAAACGCAGTGGAAAATAAATACATAAGCAAAAACAAATCGACATTCGACCATTAATGTATCATGAAATCAGATGCACAAGTTGCACAAATGACGTGAACTTACTTGGATGATGATCACTGCTATTACTACCGTTAAAGTCCGCATTATAGCACGTATTTTTTGGAATCACCTGCATAAGAAAGAAAAAGAAAACATCAAATTAGTTTTTGCGCTACGGCACATATAAGTACTGACATCAGGCTGACTCAACTCTACGAACTTTGTCTTCCAGTATTTAGGTCAATAGTCGTTGTGAAGATAATGTCAGAGTAAAAATTTGCACCACTCTGTGATCGCAAGCAACTGTAGAGCAAAGTGTTTTGCGTTTACTTTCAGTTAGCTTTTTCTGGACTGCACCGTTTACGCGGATAACAATCAATCAATCAATCAATCAATCAATTAATCAATCAATCAATCATGTTTATTTAACGTGCCCAGGAACAACCCTAAGGTCCGAGTGCTGGCGCACGCATACATTACAAACCAAAAACAAAACACTCAGGGAAAAATCATTAAAAAATAAATGAATAAAAATAAAAATTGTGAAAAGAAGAGAGTACCGACAACAAAGCGCAAAGTAAATACAAAAGAAAAAGGAGGAGAAGGGCACTTGAACAATACATGAAATCATAACACAAGGCAAAGCTCGGAAAAGAACGATGACAAGGAGTTATGAAAGATATCAAGTTCACGAAAGTAAGCGTCATAAAGATTCTGTATCCTGTGGACAGTTGAGTGTTCGTGATGACAGGCAGGAACATGGAAAGGTCTATGTTCTCTGGTGATCTTGCGTGGGATACGGAACATGACACAGCTGAGAAGTTCGGGACACGTGAGGTTACCGTGAAGGAGTTTGAAGAGAAAGAGAAGGTCAGCGCGATTACGTCGGTCGGGAAGTGAGGGCAATGACAACAATCCAACAGTGCTAGTACAGGGTGCAATGTCCAGGTTTGCAAAGCGGTGATTATATATGCTTAGAAACTTTTTCTGGACACGATCTATAATGTCACTGTTGGATCTAGAAGAGCCATTCTAGACGACCGACGCATATTCGAGTTGAGGAAGACAGATGGTTGTGTATAATTTGCGGAACGGTGTAGGAGACTTGAATTCCCTCGATAGTCTGTATACAGAACCAAGAGAGCGCATACCCCGCATTGCAACACGTTTAGTGTGAGCCGAAAAGTGTAAGGTTGCATCAAAAAGTACGCCAAGATCATTGATCTCGCAGACCTTACACAACGGCACAGAATCTACAGAATAAGAAAAAGAAATACTTGCTGTTTTGCGTGTGAAAGTTATGACTTTGGTCTTAGCAGCATTCACGGTAAGGTTATTATCCTTGCACCATTTAGAAAAGGAAAACATATCACACTGCAGGGCGCGACAGTCATCAACAGTGTGAATTTTCTTTAAAATCTTGATGTCATCGGCATATAGAAGGAAAGAAGAGTTCCGAATAACAGAAAGAACGTCATTAATAAAAATTAAAAGAAGGAGTGGTCCTAATACTGATCCTTGAGGGACGCCGCTAGTTGCCATGTAAGAAGACGTTTGGCCATTGACGTTAACATAACAGGATCTACCAAGAAGATAACTGCGCAAGAGATTCACAACTGACGAGTCAACATCAAAGTGCGCAAGCTTGATCAGAAGCAGCGAGTGGCTGACTACATCATTATTGATATTATTATCAATAATAATAATAATAATAATAATAATAATAATAATAATAATAATAATAATAATAATAATAATAATAATAATAATAATAATAATAATAATAATAATATATTCATTCTATTGGAGATCGACATGGCCAAATATTTTGTGATAACACCAAGACGAAGTTTTTGTGAAATCGGAAAACGAAACAATGTGTTTAGTGTTTTCTGAACGCCGTTACGCGCGTCGGTTGTCGAACGTAATGCATGTGCCTTATGGACATCTGAGCACTTTACTGCTACTGTAGTTCTTAAAGTCAACCCAAAGAAACGCTTTTGCTGGACTGTTTGCAATGTTACTGCTATCGCATTCACCCCCTTCCTTATTGAAAAAAAGAAGACAGCCAGTAGAGATCACAAATAGAACGCGAGTGGCAGTCTGTTTAACATTACGTGAGTGCTTAGAGCTTATACACTTGCGGGAAAAATACCACAACGGAGAGAATAACGGAACCACGAAGTCGCGTCGCTGGAGCAACATTACACTGCGGGAGAGCGCCCGCGTGAACCCACCGCGGCAGAAGCTACCTCCGCGCGCCCTGCACGATGACACTCCGCTAATCGTCTCCTTGAAACACACGAAACGAACGGTGCGTCGGAGTCGTCGATCGCGCAGACGGGCGCCATTTCGCCGAGCAACGCGTAACGGACGGCTCGGCTAGGGGACAGCCGCGCGGCTGTCCGCTAGCGTTGCGTCAGCGACGCTGAGGAGCATGCGCGAGCGCTCGGGACTTCTGCTCACCGTGGCCGGAAGAGGAGAGGTAGAGCCGTTGTTGTGCGCGGCGCTGTGTGGTTCGGGCGCCCCCCTTTATAGGCGTCCTTGGTTCCCTCGCCGATGCGGAAGAAGGAGGCGGGGGGGTCCCCGTGACCGGCCACCCTGTGGCCGTGATCCCGAGCGGCAGAAGAAACCGGCTGACCCCCAACTGGTCCCGGCCGTTTTCTCTCAACGGTGCCCCTCACTGCGCGCAGCACCGGGGTCGATGCACCGCACGCGCCGACGGAGGCACTGGAACAGCGCTCACCTTGAACTTGTCGCCGCAGCCTCTGGGCGGCAAGGGTTTCTCGCCGGGCAAGGGAGCAGCGCGCTCGCCCCGCGGTCGGACCCCCCGCGGAACGGGCCCGCGTGACCGGTGCTCGGCCGCAGGGCCACTCCACTTCCCGCCCTTTCTCCTTCCTCTCCGGAAACCGCTGTTTCGACAGGTGGGCTGCCGCCCGGCGGAGCAAAGTGAAGCGAAAAAAAAAAAAATAAAAAAAAAAATGAATAAAAAGAACGCGCTCAACGGGAAGGAGGACGCGCGTGCGCGAGTTTTCTTCTCCCTTCGCTGTGGTGTGTCGTTCCTCCTCTTGTACCGTCAGTTGTGGTCCGACTCAGTCACCCGGAGGGTTCAAAGCTGTCGCGAAGACAAGCGACGGTCAACTAGAGGACGAAGGCGAGAGAGGGAGAGCAACCGAGAGGGAAACGCTACTACTGCGCCCGCTGATAAAACCTTGTTCCAACTTCTTCAATCCCGGAAGACAGCCGGAAGCATAGGAGCAGGTAGATTCATCAAGGCAGCTATGCTCGCCGTGTGGCCATTTTTTTTTCTTTTTTTTTTTCCTCCGTTCTCGGGATTGCCATGACCGTACCGCTCGCATTATCCCTTGTTTCCGTGTCCCGTTTCTGTTATATATTATATTTATTTATTTCGTTGCTGTCTCTCACGACCGCTTTTAGGATGGCCGCTGCTCACCCACCGCAAATCGGCGAATGAACAGCAAGGGGCAGGAGTGTCGCTAGAGGACCACGTCTTCAGCTGCCAGGTTGCTTCTGCGTTCTTCAAACTTTTAACATTTCCATTAAACGGTGCCTGCCGTTTAATGAGCTGCTTGATGTAAGCCTAACCCAAGATGCTGTTCAGATTGCAGGGTCAAGCTAACGGATGAACTGGACGAGAACGGA
The DNA here is from genome assembly GCF_013339745.2 of Dermacentor silvarum. Classification (NCBI taxonomy): domain Eukaryota; kingdom Metazoa; phylum Arthropoda; class Arachnida; order Ixodida; family Ixodidae; genus Dermacentor; species Dermacentor silvarum. The sequence goes on along the minus strand of NC_051154.1, from coordinate 194,142,650 downwards.
CGATAACCGGCGTGTTCGGCCTGGTATGGCCAGGCGCTACCTGGTTAACCTCGTTGCCTTTCCTTATCTCTTTCTTTCGCTATCCTTCTCTCTCTCAAGGTAATTTTGTATCTTTGAAGTCGATAGAAAGTAACACAAGGGCACATGCCCTTGCTCGTCTATTTTCCTCTTAAGCCACCGTGTGCGTCAGATACATATCGCAGAATTGATGCTCTTTTACTAAAGAAAAGACGCTAAAAATTCTAAATCACAGGTAACAGTGAACGTTCTATGACAGCACATAACACAATTTCCAGCACTCCGCGAGGGGAGAGGGGGAGTGCAATGTGTGCTTTCTTCTCATTACAACGATGGCGCAGCAAACGTAGCGCACCTCTTCGTAGTTGCGCGAAGACACGTAAATCAGCTTGTAGAGAAAACACAGCAATATATTTCCGGCTCGTAAATGCAAACGTAATAGATATCTAGTCGACTTCACTTATAACAGAACCTGGTCCTCACGCTGCATTCGTTCACTGTGTTTGCGCGCTCGCAACAAGTGCATTTTCCAAAATAAGACGAGAAATGGTACAAGTTAATTTTCTAAGAGCAATTCAGTAATGGACGTGTCTTAACGCGTACCTGACAATTAATTGTGGTTCCTATAGCTGTATAGCATATAGCTGTTAGTGTATAGCTGTTTAGTATATCACGACCCTTCGGTTACTTCAGTGACTTGACATATAAACGACAGCAGTCGGCGCTGTCGCAGTAGGCAGCGGAGATATAAATTTTGGGAAGGCATACTTTTTTTTTTTTTTTTAGAAAACCTCACTCCACCGCGTCTATACAGTGAATTCGTTTGCCACGGGGTCCTCCTCCGTTCAGATCACCGTTGCTACGGTCATGTCTCGTTAATAGAAACGCTTCCGTTTCCCAGGAAAATCGTCCATAATGCGAGTTGTCCATAATAACGAATCAAGGTAAAAAAAAGAAAAAAAAAAGAGAGAGAGAGAGAGAGAGAAAAGAAGAAAGTTAACATTCAGTTATAAGCGTCACAAACGCGAAACTACCATTTGTTCACACACAAAGATTTGTAAACAATGGTTCGCACTGATGATTTCTACCCTACTTTGGTGTCCAGGAAGCACAACACGTCAGCTATATATTTGAAGTGACATGTTCAGCATGTCCCTCTTGTGACACTGCGACGTTCATTAGCTCTTTTGTTTTATAGGTTCGTGAAACCGGATTATGTTCCACGCCCTACCCGCCTACTATCGTTTTTTTTTTTTTTTTTGACACTTACGAACTAACATGCGGAAATCGTCCAACCTTGCCTTTCAGATCGACGCAACAGAGGTGAAAAGATGGGGCGAGTAGGCGAAGTGGGGGTGGGAAGGGCTTCGTAATCACCTTTCTTCCTGGTCATGGTGTTACTACCCGCATGCAGATACGTATTTCGTGCTTTGTTCGGCTTTCCTGACGTAGACAGTGCTCTGTCTACCTTTGGACCTCCTTTCCTTCTTGTCCTCGCCTATGCGCTGTTTCCATCCCAATGTGAAGCAGTGTTCATAATAACGAGACGAAAATGCATTGCAAAATGCATTTTCGGAGCATTTTCGGACTCTTCGGACGGCCGAAGAGGCCATCCATAGTTCGGACTACCAGTTTCTATATTACCTGGGCAGAAATGCATGACAACCGACCGATCGTGACAACCGACCGGTGAATATTTCGTCCAGATTGCGGGGTGTCTATATTAGTGTTGTCCATATTAACGAGACATGACGGTATTTATTGTATCCTGGTATGCAGTCGATGGTGAAAAATCTGTCGTAAGTTCGTTATGCTGCATGGTATACTCCACGCACCTGGATTCCGCGGAACTATGATATCCTACTGAAAAAAAGCCCAAACGTGAGCTGCACGGCTTGTTCGAAAATCGCCCATTGCAAGCAGAAGATATTGTCCAAAGAACGTATCTATATTTTTGACACGTTTCAATGAGAAAAAAAATTCAATTTGCCAATGATATTTTTACGCACTTCTTTGAAAATGGCTGAAATTAATTAAACGTAAAAGGAAAACGGTCAAAAAAAAAAAAAAACAGTCGTCGGCATTGATTGCAGTGCTACCTTTTGCTATAAGCAATTGGGGTTATGACTATGGGTTGCCCTTTTCGTTTACGAGGCGAGTGGCCAAATAGAAATTTGCCTATGCGATGTATCGTAAATGCGCGGTAGTGAATGAACTAAGTAATCGTTTTATGAATGCCACCAAGCTCAACCAGAAACTGCGGCGACTGGAGAAATTGATAAGCGACACATCGAAAGTGACAATCCCTAGTCCACCTTAATGAGCGAGGCTGTTCACTCTTCCTGCTCAGAAAATGGTCAACTGAACGCGTTCGACATTGAAGGACTTCCGCATAAACCGAATTCAGTATAGATAACTGATTCGAATGCGGACAGTGATGGGACGAGTCAGTATTAATTCAATGACTGAGAGAAATTCAACGTCCCAAGGCGGAGGAAAGAGAAAAGCAGAAGGCAGGGAGGTTAACCATAATAACGTTCAGTTGGCTACCCTACACAGGGGGAATGGGAAAGGGCAACACAAAGATGACAGGGAGAGAGAGAAGGGAAGGAAAGATAGAAATTAGCGGTGAGTTCGCTGACGCGTGTGGTATTGCACAAATAGTCACAGACGTTCACACAAGCCCGTCGCCCTCAAGAAGCACAAAAGTGCCTTCACCGCTTTATGGGCCGACGAGCGATGGGGGCGGGGCGGTGTTCCAGCAGCACCTGCACGGAAAGCGTCCGATTGTACAGTTTTTTTAGCGCGTTAGCAAGTTCTTGTCTTTCTGGAGCATATCGTGGACAGTGGCACAGCAGGTGGTCGATAGTTTCGTCGGTGCCGCAGACGTCGCATGCTGCACTGTCGGTCACTCCAATTAATGTAGAGTATGCCTTTGCGAAGGCAACTCCTAACCAAAGGCGGCAGAGAAGCGAAGCTTCACGTCGAGGAAGTCCGAATGGAGGTCGGAGTTGCAGTGAGGGGTTTAATTGATGCAGTCGTGTAAGTCGTAAGTTTGGCGAGTTCCACTCGGTCAGTGAGAGACTGCGTGCCAGGTGTCGAAGCTGCCTTGCGGCCTCTGTCCTCGAAAGCGGAATCGGAACGCTGTGCTCTTCTTGACGTGATGTGCGAGCACCGTTATCTGCGGAATCATTGCCACTGATGCCACAATGACCAGGTACCCATTGAAAAACAACCTCGTGGCCTTTTTGTTGAACGTGATTTCGTATGCCAGCTGTTCCTGACATCCGCGTCGGAGAACTGACTGCGTGCACTGTAATGCCAGTTTTGAGTCAGAAAACACAGCCCAGTTTCTAGGTCTTTCAGAATCGATGAATTCCAGTGCACGACGCAGAGCCGTTAGTTCTGCCACCGTTGAGGTCGTGACATGCGATGTCTTGAACTGCAGTGTTATTCCTCACGTTGGTGTAACCACTGCACCACCAGAACTGGACGACGTAGTCGATCCATCGGTATTGATGTGCACGTGGTTGCTGTACTTTTCATACAAGAGGAGTGAGCTCAGTTGTTTTAGAGCAGGGGCCGGTAGATCTGACTTCTTCTGTTGTCCTGGAATCGTCATATGTACTTGTGGACGGCTCAAACACCACGGAGGAAACACTGGCTTGGCCGCAGGTGCGCACCCTGAAGTAAACTATGCACGATGTGCACTGACAGAAGCGCTAAATGTTGAGCAGGGCCTTTCAGCAGTGAGACTCGCCAGATGGCGGGAAGGGGACCTAGCATAGTGTCTGAGATGCGTACGCATTGTCTCAACGGTAATGTGCGTCGTGAGTGGGTAATCCTGCGCAATAGAAATGGTTTCAGCCGTTGACGCGCTCCGTGGTAATTAAGCCAAGACATATTTTAAGGGCTTGGGCTTGAATGCTCTGAATCGTACGCAGGTTAGACTTGCAGGTGTTGGATATTGCAGGCAGGCTGTACCACAGGAATCCAACGAACAACACCATGTACAGCTGTAACATAGCGTGTATAGATACTCCCCAACTTTTTCCTGCAAGGAACCTGAACAAGTGACAGATAGCAGTCAGCCGCTTTTTCACGCAATTCACGTGCGGAGTCCAAGACAGCTCACTGTCAATTACGACTCCCCAGAACCTGTGACTTCTGCTGTATGGTATAAGCTGTCCGTTAATTGATATGCCGTAATCAGACATTGGCTTCCTGGTGAATACCACCATTGCGCACTTTCCACATGAAATTTCAAGTCCTTGTTGACGAAGGTAGCAAGATGTCATTGTGGCTGCCTTCTGAAGGAGAGCGCGAAGCTAAAGTCGTGTTACACCTGATGCCCAAATGCACATGTCCTCCGCATAGATGGAAAGTCGTACGGTGCTTGGCAGGTTGTCACCTAATCCAATGAGGGTTAGATTGAAAAGCGTCGGGCTAAGCACTCCGCCTTGAGGCACTCCTCGGCTACCGTAATGCTCGGATGTCGGGCCGTTTTCTGTGCGCATGTATATATAGAATGAACGTCCCAAAGCAACGCAATGGCTACGCAGGGACACCGTCGCCGAGGGCTCCGGGTTAATTGTGATCACCTTCGGTTCTTTAATCTGCAGATACAAAGCTCGGCACACGAGTGTTCTTGCAATCCATATCACGTCGAAATGCGGCCGCCGCGGCCAGGAATCGAACCCGCGACCTCTTGCTCCGTGGCACAACGCAACGAGAGATGAAAGCGAGGTAAAACACGAACCGGAAAACGACATTTGCGTCTGTTCTTTCTTGCCTCTGGTGTCCAGAAGAAATGCCGCTACGGCATCCCGCTTGCAACGTGCTAACGACTTGGCGAGAGATAATAAGAAGGTGCATGTAGTGAATTGGGGGGAGGGGGCACGGAGAAGGGTGTAGCGTTACCATGTAACTTACGGAGCTGTAGTGCGTTCGCCATAACCGATTAGTTGGTCTGAATATCTCTGCTTTGCAGTGCCGAACCACAAAGCACAAATTCTGACGTTAATTCCACTGTCCTCGTGATAAAACGGAGCCTTCGTTGCATCTCGGATCGTTATAACTATATGCTCAACAACATTGGCACTAGGTAGGGAAAGTAAAGAGAGCTTACTCAGACTCGCGCACAAAAAACATAACTTAGGGCTCACTCAGACGTAACTCGCACAAATTTCAATCGGCCATGCTCACTTTTAATCGGCCGTGTCTGACCCAATAATTAGGGTCAGGCAGGCTCACTCAGGCTCAGGGGCTCATGGACTCATACGCATTGGCCTGGCTCCGGTTTACGGAGTGACCGAATAATTCAGACTCACGGAATCAAAGGCTCAGACTCAATGCCACCTACGGAATCACGGACTCGCACAAACTCGTGGAATCATTGGATCAGGCTTGTAAAAACTCATATGATCACGGACTCGCTAAAATTCATATACAGATTGGTTCACACTAAGACTCAGGTTGGCGGGCTCATAACTAGCCCAAACTAGGAATCACGAGCTCACGCAAAGGGTATTTGCTCAATCGAGATACCTCTAGATACACTCCAGGGCTGGGCAAAGATACTTTGCAATTGTATCATAATACGATACAAGATACTTGGGCAACACGTACTTGAGATACAGACACAAAATAACACCGCCATTATTGTATCCGATACGATATTTTCCATTTGTATACATTCGCAAATTTCTTATTGTAGATCTATATAATGTAGCAGCAAACGCGTATGCACAAAAATGTTTGCTTGAAAATTTCTTAACTCCGACCAACCTTGTTTCATTCGAAGGAAATGTCTGTTAGTAGCTCAAAATTTTGCCTTTCTTGCTCAAAGTATAATATTTTAATTCCGAAAGAATTCATTGGGGTTGTCTTTAGCTGCTTAACATGAAAGCTCTTTATACGCTGCGCTGTCATCGGTTTTTGCTTGTCGCTTTTGTAATTGATAGAAGTCGTTACTCTGGTTACCGACCAGCTAGCTGGTCGTCATCTAATTTCAAGAACGTCAATAAGAAGCCTCTGCACGATGGCGCAAATACCGCAGTGGAGTTTTACGATGTCCGTAGATGTTTTGCCGTTTGCGCAATACCGGATCACCGGACAGGTGTGCAGCAGCAACAACGCAGGTAGCGACATCTTTTGTGACGGATCGTGTATACATAGCTGTATCACATAAAGCTGCAATGACCTTTCATATTCTACTTATCTGCTGGCATAAAGCGTTCGTTAGCGACATATCTATTAACGTGCAATCCTTTTACAATTTTTCTTCTACGAGAAAACTTGTGCTGCCCAAAAACGTTTTATACGTATTGTAGTGGCACAAAGCGTCGCAGTATACCACCGCTATTCACACTACCGCTACTTATAGCTCTAATTACCTGGTAATTTGCAACAGTAAGAAATTTAACTGCGACCTAAAAAAAGAAGAATATATCAAAGTAAAATAGAAAGGCGGTTCTGTATCACACAATCACAGTCACTACGTAGAAACACGATACAGGCGGCACCACTAATAGCTATGACATTTAAGCATGAAGTATTGTCAACTTACCTGTTAAGGTCAGACAATGGAAAATTCAGCGCCTTGGAAAATAGCTTAAAACGGCTCGTGTCGACGCACATGAGAAAAATGGAGTATTTGGTATTATAATGTTTCTCGAATCCCCTTCCTACCTAACATCTGTAACAAGTTTCATTATAATTTCCATATGTTTAATATGTTGCGATAGCAGTATCTTGTATCTCAAGATACACGATGCATTCTCTCATATATCGGAAATACAGATACTGATACACGTCTTGAGACGTATCATGATACAGATATAAGATACCCAAGGAGTATCTAAGATAGTATCTGAGATACATTCATCTTCGATACTGCCTAGCACCATACACCCTAGGAGTAGGGAGTGCACTTAATGCCAAGCAGTGCAGGAGCTAGCCCCACTAAGACTTTTATTCACATTTCCTCACTCAGTGTTACTTTGCAACGGACAACTTTCGCGGATGCATCCTGAGAGTCACTCTGATACCGTGACTCAGCTTCGCAAATAGCCTCCTAGACTCAAAAACACATGGAATCACGTCTGATGCAACCTTACTAGAGCAAACACAAACACATGCTCCGACTCACTGGGACTCACTCCAACACTGACCCCCACTTCAACTGAGATTAACTGAGCAAGCAAACGCGAACCCAGCTCGACTCACAAGACTCACACCGTTTATTGTACTAACTGCGGATCCCTCAGACTCGGACTCAATGGGACTCACTAGGAGCAATTGAAGTGGGAGGTAAGGCACCAAGGCAACCAGTAGGTAAGCTCTCCCAAGTAACAAAGGACCTAATAAAGAAACGACAAAGCATGAAAGTGGCAAACTCAAGAGTTCAGATAGAATTCGCTGAACTGTCAAAACAGATCAGCAAGAAGAAAGCAAGGGATATTCGAAATTATAACGTGGAAAAGATTGAGGAAGCAGTAAAAGATGGACGCAGCATGAAATCAATGAGAAGAAAACTTGCCGTAGGACAAGGCAAGATGTATGCACTGAAAGATAAGCAGGACAATATCATCAGCGATTTCGATGACATAGTAAAAGCAGCGGACGAATTCTATACTGACCTGTACAGTTCCCAGAGCAGCCAAGCTACCTTCATTCGAAGTAGTGATGAACAGGATACATAGGCTCCTTCTATAATTTGCGATGAAGTTAGAGGGGCCTTGCAAAAAATGACTCGGGGAAAAGCGGCTGGAGAAGATGGAATAACAGTCGATTTAATAAAAGATGGAAGAGATATCATTCTTGAAAAGCTTGCGGCCCTTTATACGCAATGCCTCACGACTTAAAGTGTACCAGAAAGCTGGAAGAACGCCAACATTATACTCATACATAAGAAGGGGTACGTTAAAGAATTGAAGAATTATAAACCGATTAGGTTGTTTTCAGTATTGTATAAAATATTCACCAAGATAATTTCCAATAGAATCAGGGCAACACTTGACTTCAAATCAACCAAGAAAACAGCTGGCTTCAGGAAGGGATATTCTACAATGGATCACATCCATGTCATCAATCAGGTAATCGAGAGATCTGCGGAGTACAATAAACCTCTCTATATGGTTTTAATATGTTATGGAAAGTCCTTTGATTCAGTAGAGATACCAGCAGTCAAAGAGGCATTGCGTAATCAAGGAGTACAGGAGGCATACGTGAATATCTTGGCAAATATCTACGAAGATTCCACAGCTACATTGGTTCTCCTCGAAAAAGTATAAAGTTACCTATCAAGAAAGGGGTCAGGCGAGGAGACACAATCTCTCCAATGTTATTGACTGCATGCTTAGAAGTATTCATGCTCTTAGACTGGGAGGCTTAGGAGTGAGGATTAACGGCGAATATCTCAGCAATCTTCGGTTTGCAGATGACATCGTCCTATTCAGCAACAATGGGTACGAATTACAACAAATGATTGAGGACAGTGTAAGAATTGAGTATAAGATTAATATGCAGAAGACAAAGGTAATGTTAAATAGCCTGGCAAGGGAACAAAAATTCATGATCGCCATTCAGCCTCTACAGTCTGTAAAGGAGTACGTTTATCTAGGCCAATTACTCACAGGGACCCTGATCATGAGACGGAAATTTACAGAAGATAAAAACTGGGTTGGAGTGCATACGGCAGGGATTGCCAAATCCTGACTGGGAGCTTACCGCTGTCGTTGAAAAGAAAAGTGTACAATCATTCCATCCTATCGATGCTAACCTATGGGGCAGAAATTAAGAGGTTAACAAAGAAGCTCGATAACAAGCTAAGGACTGCACAGAGAGCGATGGAACGAAACATGTTAGGCCTAACGTTAAGAGACAGGAAGAGAGCGGTGTGGATCAGAGAGCAAACGGGGATAGCCGATATTCTAATTGACATTAAGAGGAAAAATTGAGCTGGGCAGGCCATGTAATGCGTAGGATGGATAACCGGTGGACCATTAGAGTTACAGAATGAATACCAAGAGAAGGGAAGCGCGGTCGAGGACAGCAGAAATTTAGGTGGGGTGATGAAGTTAGGAAATTTGCAGGTGCAAGTTGGGATCAGCACACGACAGGGGTAATTGGAGATCGGAGGGAGAGGCCTTCGTCCTGCAGTGGACATAAATATAGTCTGATGATGATGATGACATTGACTGAAAAGTGAGTTCGCCTTCCTGTGATTAGCGGTCACTGTGATGACTGAAATTTGAACGAGGACAATGCGATTGCCTCTTTCAAGACATTAGACCAGTAATGTAGCAATAGAATACTCATAGACCTGAACTCTGGAATGTATGGGCGCGGATAGGTGATAAAGGGCGCGTTTGGTGACCTTGAAGTCGTTTGCAGCATTCCGCGGTCTGATTAATTAATTCATTGCATCACCGATCGATCAACCATATTGGGAAAATGAAGTCCAGATAAGGTTGCTGATGGAGCTCATTTTTAGAAAAACGAGAAGCCGATGGCTTTTACTTCACTGGAACGTGAATCTGCTCTCATTTTTTTGTCCCTCTTTCTGTCTCTTTTCTTTTTTTTATGAAATATGTGAAGTTTCCTGCGTCGGCGTACCTTGGGCAATCCAGTGCGTGTGTGAGTGAAAACTTTATTTAAAGAGGTCCGGAGGCTCGACTTAAGCCGAGGCGGGCCGCTCCCACGTTGGCACTGTTAGGCCAAGCCCTTCAGCGACATGCATTTGTGCGTTTACAAATGTACGGCCAGCAAGCCGGAATGCCACTCCTCGGCAGCTTCTGCATCGCACGGTTCCGAGTCGGAGTACAAAGTAGTGGTGAAACCACACGAATGCTTCGACGTATCAGAATTATCAAATCACCTGCTTCAGTCAGCCTTCGACGCTTGCCTCAAAACCACTGCGTTCCAAGGCTTCTCGATTCACAATCCCAGCAACAGCACATCCGTGTGGGTGCGTTCGCTAGGGAATGTAGACCGCCTCACTCACCTGCAAGCTTTGCCACTCACAGCTGATTCTACCGTACAAGTGCAAGCGTACTTGCTTTCTGGTTCGGGCTTGCTTCAGTATGTGGTTTCTGGTGTTGACCCGGGGGAGTCACGGAAGAGCCTTGTTGACGCTTTAAACTGTTCCATACACAAGGGCCGGTATTTTGTAGCGATGCGTTATGCTTTATTCTATACTAGTCTTATCATCCACCGCTCACGGCCGGCTGATCCCGTTAATAACGTGAGCGGACCGTCGTTCTGACCACGGACCATGCGCGAAAAGCGCGAAAAGGCAATTAGCATCGGAAAGGCATCGCTACAAAATAACGGCCAAGTTCGTGACAGCTCGTTACATGAGTCACAGACGCACGTGCCCGGTCACTCTCCAAAGTCCTCGGGCTCCACCAAGCCGTATTACGTACTATGAATACATCCTGCATAAGCCCGGGATGGTACACTGCTATCGGTGTTTCCGTACGGGCCATATGAAATCCTCGTGTCCACATCCCGCCGACGCTTTTATGAAGTCGCCCGAGACGCCCACATACAAATGCGAACCCTGCCAAATGGATGATGCATGACATAACGTCCAAAGACTGTCCAGTCAAACAGAAGGCTATCGAAGCCCACCGCAGCCGCAAGCTGCGCCAACGTTCATTGACACCGGATGAAAGGGACAGTGTCATTCCGACGAGCAATCGGATCGATTGCTGTCCACCTTCGAAAAAGACACACCAGCATTAACATAACCTGGCACCACTCACTACGATGACTCCGGTACAGCGACATCGTCAAGTGGGGCAAACACGTGATGAGCGTGATACGACTTTGGCTAAATTGACTGATACGACAGCAGACGATCTGGCGAAGCTGTAGCAGTAGCTAGATAGCTCAGCTCCAAGAGAAAGTCACGCGCCTCGCCCAATGAAGAGTCATTCTCGCTCTATCCGCCGGACGAAATACGACATGTGAAACAGACGTGTCGCGCTCTGTACCTGAATTATCCTCCGCCTGTGTATCGAAACAGGCCAAGCTGATCCCGGCTGAGTTTTTCCACTTTATGTCCCGGAAACTGCAAAAGCTATCAAAAGTGCTGCTGGACAAATCTCCCTCCGCTACCATGACTGCTCCTTCGAAAGCAACGCGGCACCATTGTGTCCTTCAGTGAAACTGCCGAGGACTTGCCTATAAAGTACGTAAGAAAGCTTCGCCATCGCTGTGCGGTGGGAAAGCTCTCCGCTTGGTGTCTGCACCTACAGGAGACGAACTGGCTTCCGCGCGCCACCGGATTTACTGCGTGTGCTTCCCCAACCATCCCTGATCAACGCTGCACCACAGCACTGGGGCCCCCATGCAAGGCTGCAGTAAATGTTGCGACTTCTTATCCTCAGACGCAAGTCCCCCTGCTGTCGTGGGGTAACGAGTGGCAAGAAGTGGTGGCAGTGCTGGTTCGTCTCGCGCGCACAGACGTGATTCTGGTGTCATGTTACGTGCGTCTGTACAGTGGCATGCAGCGCTCCTGGATTGCGTCTAGGGTGGCTAGCTCATCTTCGTCGAACTCACTCTGGGTGCCCAGTGCTGGTCGGAGGAGACCTCAATGCGCCTCATCGGCCGTGGGGCTACCCTTCCTCAAGTGCGAGAGGCAGTATTGTGTTAGACACGTTTACAGACGCACAGGTTGTCCTTTTGAATACCCCGGACACTTCTACTCGCCGTTGGGATCATCACAGTGCTCCACCGTGCGCGCCAGGCTTCTCGTGGTGGCTGGGTACGCATGCTGTTTCCTGGGACCGAGGGCCGGACTGTTGGGGTAGTGACCACCACCCCCTGATAATCGGTTTGACTGCGGTCAGCCAACGCTGACCACCACCTTCGCCGTCAATGCTACGTTACCGAGTGGGACTTATTCCGCAAGGAATTGAACGCCTCGATCGCAGATACACCGTCTGACCCGTTGCAGCTATTAACCACAGCCGTGCAGGACACCACGCACTCCAATTGGGTGGAGGAGAATATACCAAAGCCGAATTTATATCTTTTGCGTCTGTGGGCAGCACGCCGTCGTGCAGAAGTAGCCTTAAACCTAGAACCGATCGCTGCTGAGCTTCGTGCGAACCTGAACAGACTCACCGCATCAGCCCGTCGCTGCGAGAAGCGCCTCTCCTGGGAACGGTGGATGGACTGGTGCGCGTCGCTTGGCCCATCTTCTTCGTCCGCCTCGATATGGCAAACGTTCCGGAGCATGAAATTAGGCGATCGCACGCCGGGCTCAGCAGCCAGTGCATGCCTGTCTTCTGGATGTACGCCGAGCCAGTTCGCACCAAAAGTAGCCAGGACTTTTTCCCAGCGTACGATCAGGCCCCGCCACAATTCGACTGTCCGTATAGCCTTCCTCTGGAAGTTGGTGCCACTACCAGTCAGTCAAAAATCGAAGGCATGCAAGCGCCGTTTACAGTGGCGGAGCTTCAGGCAGCCATTGACCAGGCAAAAGTACGCAACGCGCCATGCCCAGATGGGATCTATAGTGTTCAAGAGCACCGATGGCCCTGCGTTGCAGTGGCTAGCTGCTTCCAGCTTAATGTAATTTGGATGACCGGAGAGCTGCCTGAATCATGGAAGCATGCCGAAGTTGTGCCAATACCAAAGCCAGGAAAACCTTCGGACAAGCTGTCCAATCTTTGGCTTATCGCCCTAACGTGTACGTTGTGCAAGCTTCTTGAACGCATGTTGGCAGCGCGCGCATCTCCTAGTGGTTGGAAAAGCACGTCTGGTACCATCCGGCCCAGATTGGCTTTCAACCGCACTTGGGCACGGAAGCTGGCCTAGACCATTTGACGTCCATGGTGCTTGTGGGAGGAAGAACAATCAGCATTCGAACCCTTCTCACCATGGATGTTCAGAAAGCCTACGACAACGTTAGCCACTCGGCGATCATTCCCAAAATGCAATGCTTCAAACTACCGCCGCGCGTGTCTGACTTCGTGATGTCCTTTTTGGTACACCGCACCTTCTGTATCCGAGTCAGCAAGGAAAGAACCCGACATTTTTGTTTCGAAGCGGGGTGCTCCGCAGGGCTCGGTGCTGGCGCCGATACTTTTTAACATTGCCCTATTTCCCGTCGCGTGGCAACTCGCCGGTATTCGATATACCGTCTTCCTTCTTTACGTGGACGACGTGACAGGGTGGACACTGCATGTAGACCTGCAAAGCCAGCCGGATGGTCCCCAGACTGCCCTGAACAAGACCTCAGACTGGTGTGCCCGCATAGGGCTGACACTTTCTGTCACAAAGACTGCATTCATGTCCATCACCAATAGACGAGGTAGGCGTCACCTCCTGCAGACACCCATTTGTTTCAGCCTAAATGGCCAAGCGCTAACCACTGTATCAACGATCCGTGTGCTCGGAGTCGAACTAGACGCATCTGGCTCTGCGACTGCATCCATGGGTTCGCTCCGCACGTCAGAAGAGCGCTAATACCCTGCATCTTATCCGCCGCATTTCTCGAAAGACCGGGGGTGGTGGTTCTGGAATGACCAGCGTTTTGGTGCGGCCGATCCTTCAACCTCGGCTTGTCTATTAAGCTCAGTTTCAACGCCTCACATTGAGAGATTGGGATACGTGCTTGAAACCGCGAACTGAGAGGCCATGCGGGCGATCACATGCCTTCCTCGGCTCACCCCTATCCGAACCCTCCAGGCGGAAGCGCAGCTAAACACGATCTATGAAATCTGGCTCACCGCTTAAACACTCAAGCTGTACCTGCTGCGGCGTCTTTAGCCCGTTACTACAATCCAGCACTGCCACAGCCTGTCGCACCCTCACCAGAAAATCCACCATGACACAGGCACCCGCCGTGGTTGCTCAGTGCATGGCTATGGTGTTGGGCTGCTGAGCACGAGGTCGCGGGATCGAATCCCGGCCACGGCGGCCGCATTTCGATGGGGGCGAAATGCGAAAACACCCGTGTACTTAGATTTAGGTGCACGTTAAAGAACCCCAGGTGGTCCAAATTTCCGGAGTCCCCCACTACGGCGTGCCTCATAATCAGAACTGGTTTTGGCACGTAAAACCCCATAATTTAATTTTTTTTAACCATGGCCCAGGCCAGCGACAACCGACCGCTGACTCGCCTGCGACAATTCAACCGTCAGGTGGCACGGGAGCCCGCCCTCACGGCCACCGGTGACTCACTAGAGGTATACGTAGACGCAGCTATCGATGGCTGCGTTTTACACCAGCCTCGTATGCCCCATGCTGAGTGGGGATCTACAAGACGGCTCCACCCGAGAATAACCAGACCAACCACTCTTCGTACAATAAAGTCTATTCATTCATTCATGCTACCTGACGAGCAACAAACATGCTCCTATATTACAGAGGCACCGTTTCCATCCATATTGCCGGAGCTCGCAGCTATACGGTTTATCAGCCACATACGATACCTAAACTCCATTGCTTGTCGCCGAGTAGATTGCTTATATACACAGACTCTACGCCGGCTGTTCGAGAGCTACGAAAAGTGACCGGCTCCCTAGATATATAGCTTCAGACGTGCACCACCTTATCGACTTGTGCACCTGTCCTGTCCGGGTACTGTGGACCCATCGGTCTGCACCTGCCCAACTGGACGCAGATGTCGCCTGCCATCCAGCGTAAGTCCAACACCCGCTGTCTGCATTTCGTATGTCCCCAAAGGACAGCTTGCTCCTGCACAAAGAATCACTCCGGCGCTCCACGCGTGCACTCCCTCCGCGTGGATTGGACCTTTCCGGCGGCCTAAGAGAGAGAGAGAGAGTCAACTTTAATGGGAAAAGGCAAAACAAGAAGGAAAACGTGGGTGGAGCCCCTAGTCCAGGGCCCCACTGGCTTGAGCGGCTCGCTGGGCTTGGTCCAGGAGAGCCAGCTGACTGTCCTGTTCCTCGTCCGCAAGCCATGCCTCCCACGGCGACCTAAGCCGAGAGGAGGTTGCGCTCAGGAGGATCCGCGTGGGCGCCGCCTTGACTCCTGCCATCCGGGCCACTTGGACGTCCGGTGTACAGCCTCCCCCAAATGGTCTGCCCATTCTGCACGGCCCCAGCCACAAAGGCAATGTTGGACCACCTCCGGAGGCCTGTCCGGGCCTTCACGACGCCCGCACCCGCCACCTGCGCGGCCTTGGCGACCACCTGACCTAACGCGCTGAACGCACGGGCCTTTGCACCGGCCGCTCCTGGACTTCATCCAGGAAACAGACCTACATCTGTTTATTTAATTCATGCCGTGAGGCATACTGGCGCCAATAAAAAAAATAAAGAAATTCACCGATGATTACGATACTCCCTAATGACAAATTTGAGCGCAGCTGTATACGTGTTTTGATTTCGCGATATAATGGCTAGCGCGGACATTCTGTCTCGTGCGGCACGTCGCAAACGAAGCGAAGTGTGGCGCGACTGTCTCGCCAATCTGGAGATCGCGAGAGCGAGCGCGTGGGTGACACGTGGGCGCGATTCACAGCAGCCGCCGCAGACAGACCTCCACTCATGCAGCGCTTTGTTTCCATACAAACGACGCGCGCTACTCTGATGCCATCTCGTAGCCATCGTCGCCGCCCTACGCTTTTCTTCTCACGCTTTCGCCATGCCCTCATCCGCTTTACGCCTCATGGTGCCGCTGCACCCTCCTCGTCTCTTTCCTCCTCGCGTTTTTCATCCCCCGCTGCGATCCGCGTTCGCTTTCATCTTTCGCCGTGCTCGTTCGCTCGGTTACGCTGCCGATGCAGGAACGGGCGCCTAAGAGCTGGAGAAGCATACAATCAGTTTACACAAGGTTCGGTGACAACAGACAACGGGTAGAACCAAGGAGGTTAAAGAGAAACTTTTTTTTCTTTAACCTCCTTGGGTATAGAACCATGGATAACATGCGAGAAATTTCTGATACATACAGGCGCGTCCTATGCCGAGCGATAACGTTTAACATTTGTTGGCAGGCGAAAAGCGGTAACCGGAGAATGATAAGAAAGCACACGTGTCTATATATATATATATATCAGCAGCCATCAGCAGCCTATATTTTATGTC